>NW_028261391.1:47083892-47386392 GCF_051295495.1 Thamnophis sirtalis
TATCTTGGGCCTTGTTTTCCCGCCTTTGTCCCGGGGTTCCCCAGAGCAAATTGCGCCCCGTCGGGGTCTCCCTCCTAGACTACCAGGGAAATGGGATTCCCACGGCAGGAATATTCCACATCCAGGTGGAATACGGGGATTTTAAGGGGAAACTCCCAGTTCTAATCGTCAGGAACGATCTGCCCGCTCTCCTTGGGTTGGATTGGTTTTCCGCCTTGGGCCTCACCATAGAGGGGGTGCACAGGGTAGTCCCCCTCACCGTAGATAGCGTTCTAGATGAGTTCGCAGATGTGTTCGATGGGAAATTAGGCTGTTATAAGGGCACCCCCATTTCCCTCTGCCTCGATCCCCAGGTCGCTCCCATTAGGCTGAAAGCACGCAGGGTCCCCTTCGCATTGAGAGCTAAGGTAGACGCTGAACTTGATAAGCTTATAGAGCAGGGGGTAATCGAGCCCGTAGATCACGCCCGTTGGGAAACCCCCATAGTCCTCCCGGTCAAACCCGACGGATCGGTGAGAATATGTGCCGACTATAAGTCGACCATCAATTTGGCCCTCCATATCCGGTTCCCGTAGTGCAACACCTACTCCACTCCTTAGGACAGGGCCGCATTTTCGCCAAGCTAGATATGGCACAGGCCTACCAGCAGCTTCCCGTAGACGACGATGCGGCTACAGCCCAGACCATCGTCACCCACCGCGGGGCCTTCCGTTGCCGCCGCCTCCAATTCGGCGTTTCGGTTGCCCCGGGGATTTTCCAGAGCCTCATGGAGCGGTTGCTCCACGGACTCCCAGGCGTCGTTCCCTACTTCGACGATGTCCTGGTCGCAGCCCCCAGCCACTCGGAACTCCTGAAAATACTGCGGGAGGTTCTCACACGTTTTAGGGAGGCAGGACTGAAACTAAAGCGCAGCAAATGCGAAATTGCTGTTCCCAAGGTAGAATTCTTGGGGTTCCTCATTGATGCCCAAGGCATCCACCCCACTCCTTCCAAGGTCGCCGCCATCAAAAACGCACCCGCACCCACCTCTAGGGCGGAATTGCAGGCGTTCCTGGGGCTTTTAAACTTCTACGCCCCTTTTATCCCCCACAAGGCGTCACTAGCTGAGCCGCTACACCGATTGCTTGACCGGTCAGCGGCCTGGCAATGGGGTGGCCGTGAAGCGCACGCGTTCGCGGCTATAAAAGACATTTTGACCTCGTCGGCAGTCCTAATTCAATATAGCGATAGGATGCCCCTAGTTCTGACTTGCGACGCCTCTCCCTACGGCATAGGGGCGGTCCTGAGCCATGCCCTCCCGAACGGCTCAGAGGCCCCCATAGCTTTCTATTCCCGGACACTCTCCTCCACGGAGCGGAACTACAGCCAAATCGATAAGGAAGCCCTGGCTGCAGTGTCCGGCATTAAGCGGTTCCATGACTACCTCTATGGTAGGAATTTCACCCTTGTCACGGATCACAAGCCCCTCCTGGGGCTACTGGCAGGCGACAAGCCAACCCCCCCCATTTTGTCTCCCCGCATGACACGCTGGACGGAGTTCCTAACGGCGTATTCGTATACACTGTTATACCGTCCGGGCAAGCAGCTAGGGCACGCAGACGCCCTGAGCCGTTGCCCTCTGCCAGAGACGGACACGGCCCACGTGCCCGCGCTCTCTATTCTGTCCATCGCTGAATCCGACCTCCCCGTCTCTGCCGCGGACGTCGCAGCCTGCACAAAGGCTGACCCCGTCCTATCCCAAGTAGCTTCATGGGTTTTGAGGGGTTGGCCCGCGGAAAAGGTAGCGGAAGAATTCCGACCATTTAAAGCACGACAAGCCGAACTCGCCCTTCACGGGGGTTGTCTTGTCTGGGGGGATAGGGTAGTAATTCCCACAGCCCTGCGGGCACGAATCCTGCCCGCACTCCACAAAAACCACCCAGGCATAGCGCGAATGAAAGCCTTAGCTCGTAGCTATGTGTGGTGGCCCTTGCTAGATTCGGAAATTGCAGACTACGTAGGCCGATGCAGGATCTGCCAAAACTCTAGGCCGAATCCCCCCACAGCCGCCCCTCGTGAGTGGGAAATCCCTAGAGGCCCATGGTCCCGTTTACACATTGACTTTGCCGGCCCCTTCCACGGCCGAAACTTCATGATAGTAGTCGATGCTTACTCCAAGTGGGTGGAGCTGGTAATCATGACCTCCACCACAGCAGAAAGTACAGTGAGGGCCCTTCGTAAGATGTTCGCCACACATGGGTTACCGGATGTGATAGTCTCCGACAACGGGCCCCAGTTTACCTCCACCACGTTCCAAGAATTCCTGGCCGAACAAGGAATCAGACACGCAGCCACAGCCCCTTATCACCCAGCTAGCAACGGCCGGGCGGAGCGCGCAGTTCGCTCAGCCAAAGAAGCCTTGGGCCGCATGGACCAGGGCGACTGGCAAGAAAGAGTGGCGGCTTACCTCCTGAGCCAACACTCCATACCCTGCCCAACGACTAATAAAAGTCCCGCGGAGCTCTTGATGGGTAGGAGATTGCGAACCCCCCTAGACAGGCTCCATCCACTTTACGCAGGGGATCTGCCGAGCAACCTGGGGGCCCTTCCTTCCCACGCATTTAAGTTAGGGGATCCTGTATGGGCCCGCTCCTTTTCTGGGGATCCACGGTGGGTGCCCGCAACCATCACAGCCCTGACTGGCCCCTGTTCCTTCAGGGTCGGCCTGGCCGACGGAACACAATGGAGGCGCCACGTGGACCAGTTAAGGCGACGCCTCCCCGCGGAAACAGACGGCCCGAACCTCTCAGACAACCGCTCTCAGCATGAGCCACCCTCGAGGACCTTCCCCCCAACGGACCGCCTCTCCCCGGGAAACAGGGGACAAGCCGATACGAACTTTTCGGACAGACGCGCCTCACCCGGCTACTCTCTTCCCCGAAGCCCTTATCGAGACTCTGAACCTACACCCCAACCAGACTGCACGGGGCCACTGTCGGACGCTCCTGTTGCCACGGAGACGCCACCCCGGGCAAACGGACATCGGGCACCGGGCCCAGCGCCACCTCTGGGGACCGCGTCGCAGATTCACCGCCCCACCACGCACACACCTCCGCCGGCGTTTTCCCCCCCGACGACAACCGCCGGGGAGCCACGAAGGTCGGGACGAGAACGCCACCGTCCCACATACTTGCAAGACTATGTTTGCCCTTCCTAAGGAACTCTTTGACTAGGGGGGGAGGGGTGTTGAATACTAGCGCGGGAAATACAAGCGCGGGAATAAGAACTCCCTTTCTGATTGGTTCCCGGGCGGAGCCGGTTCAATCCTCGCCCTGATAGGTCGAGCTACTCGACGCCCCATTGGCTCCTCGTTCAAACCCGGGGGTATAAATGTTTGGCGCGAACCACGCCACGTTGAATCGTAGTTACTCTGTTCACAATAAAGGTTGCTGTTTTGCATACCCGCTTGTCGCGTCCTTCCCTTCGCTCCAAGATGCAAAAGTAATGTCATCTACTAAATTGCCACAGTTGAATGTACAATAATATGTCTCTGGTCCATATCAAGCAGCCTAATTTTTGTACCAAATCTGCATGTTTTGTTAGCAGAAGCATCTTGGATAGAAGGTACAACTTTTCCATGCTGTGGTTTGTTTATCAAATGGACTAAGATGGCAGCTCTCAAATTTCTTGGCTGAAATATGTGTTTCTTGATGCAAATGTTACTATCCACCTGGTAGTAGTTCTCCTCTGTGCTTCTTTATAGATATTTGAATACGTCATGCTGTCACTTGTTCTATCCTTCCATTTTTACCTTAGCAGATCATTTAAATCTCTTTTAAACAGAAAAGTATAACCTTTTTTATCCACTTCCCCCACTATTATGTATTCCTACAAAAAATTATCAAGGACATTTGTACATACAAACATTTCTTTTCCTTTGACAAATTTCAACAAAAATATTTTTCTACAAATATGTGGCTGTTTTTAGCAAGTGAAGCCTTAGCAAATGAAAAACGACAAAATAAGCAGAGAGCATGGGACTGTTACAAAATGGTCTCAGCAGCAAGTTACAAAAGAATCCTAGGTCTTAGTCAGAGGTAGTGCCACACTGACCACAGAATAAGGTCTATTGCTTCCAATGGGATTTGTTACAGAACACCACTAGTACTATATACTACTGCCACTACTTATTGTATCAATATTTTTCCCCCTTTAATGACCAGTAGGTAGATCTGGATGAATATATTTTGCTGCTTGGAGCAAAGAGATTGTGCCTCTCCCATTCAAAATACAGTCCTTGATTTTCGACCACAATTAAGCCCAAAATCTCATTAAGTGGGACATTTGTTGTGAGTTTTGCCACATTTTACGAACTTTCTTGCCACAGTTGTGAATCACCGCAGTTGATAAGTAACACAGTTGATAAGTTAATAACTGAACAATTGTTCGGTTGTTAAGTGAATCTGGCTTCCCCATTGATTCTGCTTTTCACAAGATTGCAAAAGGTGATCACATGACCTAGGGACCCTGCAATTATCATAAATATGAATAAGTTGCCAAGCATCTGAATTTTGTTCACATGAGCATGGGGATGTTGTAAGTGTGAAAAATGATAATGTCACTTTTTTCAGTGGCTGTTGTAGCTTTGAATGATCACTAAATGAACTGTTGTAAGTTGAGGACTACTTGTACAATAGGCAGCTGAAGAGCCAGAACTCATATGACTACCTTTGTTACTGCAACTGAAAATAGCAGACAAGCTGAGAAAAAAAAGCTAGTAGGCAAAACTAATGGATCAGTGTCTCTCTTCCAACATGCTTCAGCCAACTTCCACCTTTGCCACCTGAGACAGAAGATTTGCTCTGGCCCCAGCCCTGATGATAAGGTAGAGCTGCAATATAACCCTAAGCATTATCTATGTGAAATCTAATAATGGCCTTTGTTAAAATCCAAAGAGAATTGGTCCATTCATGGTAGATCACAGTCAAGTTGATGACAAATATGAGGCTCAAGTACAAGGCATGATGTCGTTGAGTTCCCTGCCATTGCTCTTTTGGTGCTTCAATTTCTGTATAGTAATATTACACTCATTTGAAAGGAATGGACAAAAAGAGTTAGCAAAAACTTCATGTGTGGGAGAAGAGAAAAAAATACCACACAAAACTGAGCTGTCAATTTATGAAACTGGCCACGGTTATCAGGGAAGCTAAGAACATGAATCAGAAAAGATTGCAAATGTGGACTAGGCTGGGAAATAATAGCCAAAGGGCTGAGCAAGGCAGCAAGTAACAGCTTGCTGCTTTCGTGAGAAGTACTAACTAGGCAGAGTTTCTATTGCTCTGATTGCTTTCCTTTGAAACGGAAAGCCAATGAAGAAGCCTATCTCAAGAAGTAATAAGTACTGTGATTCCTATATGTTTTAGGAGTCAGCGCCACTGAACTCAATAAGATTTATTTCTGAGAAGAATGCATGGTCAGTGTTAAGTCCAGAGTTACAATCTTAATTTCTGGATCTAATTAGCTAGCCTGGCACAACTTAAGACACCACAGCACATGAATGAACTAATATATCAAGATGTATATCAATTGAATATACATTATTGTATTTTTTTTAAAAAAATAAAACAAATTAAATAATTAACATATCAAATTATTAGTTTCCTGGCTGACTCAAACTATCCAAAATAATGTAAAATAAGCATATTTCAACTGGGAAAATTGATAGGTCTATTCCCAATAAGCTATTTCTCATTAGGTGGTATATCTGGAAGAATATCAAGACTGTGAAATGTTTGTAGACCAACCAGCCTTTCCCAAGAATATCTGCAGCTATTATGCCCTCCCATGTGTTTCTTTCTATTCTGCATGGATTTTGATGAGAAAAAGCACAGGCCTTTTGGGATATTTATCAAAGAGGGGACAACAAGAATCTCTCTTAATGTCCAGTTCCAAATGACATGTATGTTTATCCACTTAGCTTCTTTTTATCATATACAATTGTCTAGTGAACGTCCAAGCATTAAAAAAAGTATTTATGCATAAGTCAAAGAAACTGCAGTTTGTTTTGAAGGAGCAAGATGAGCATTATGTGTATGCAAACAATGCAAAGATAGTGACAAGAACATTGGGGAAAAAATCTTCATCTGTTGCTGTAAAGCAGTTACCCTGGTTGAACAATGATTTCCCACAACTTGGAAGGGACAGATTGATTGTTAGCATAGAACATTAAAATGAGATGGGAATACAAAAACAAATTAAGAAGAACCTGATGAGATCAACAGTTTTTGTTGTTCTTATACGAACACGTGCAAAGCTTCAGAATATGTTAATTTATACCCAACAGCCATCATTGGAAAGTCAGAGTAACTTTAAAAAAAAAATATCTCCAAATGAAGTTTCTTCAGCAATTTGTTTTGCTATAATTGTTTTTGTAGATGAATGGTTATAGCAAACAGTTCTGTTAGTCCCAAATCTCTTTGTCCTTGAAGCAACCTGTTACAATATTCTTCCACCTGCTTTTCTTCAATCCAAATCTTATATTAATTTTATTTCTCCTTGAGCCCCTTTCAACATATCAATATCTAATGATTGTTTTAATTACTACTTTGTATTTTGCATTTCTACCATGATGGATCCTCTTTCCGAGCACTAACTTCAGATTTCTTAGTTGTAGCTGGGCGCCACATTATGTTTCCCCAAGCCGCCCTCTTGTGCTGTAGCATCCCCAAATGAACAAGGAAGTAAAATGAAGTCTTGCTGATATTGATCAGAATGCTACATATTAAACGTTGATGGTCAAGTTATTTATTTATAAGATTTATATGGCTACTCACCTTGCAAATGCCATTCTATACAATACAAAGAAAACAGCAAAAGCATAAAAACGTACAATGGTCACTAAGATCAAATGCAATAAACCCTCAGCAGCAATGTTCCCTCTAATTTTTTTTCAGTGTGAGCGGAAAAGTATAGTGTTTGAGCGGCACATTTTCATGCCTGAGCACCTTAATTTTTTTCACAGATGTCACCTAAGACAACAACGAAATCAGTATTATTTGAAACTCAAAGTTATGTTTATTCAAGGTACCCGCTTAATTAAAAGTGTTATATAATATCAGTATCACTTAACAACGGTCCTGCTTAGCAACCAAAATGTTGGCTCAGAAACTCTGGCATTGAAGCGTGCAAGTCTTAAAGCTGTCAAGTTACAAGACCCTCGCACCCCTAACCCTTTAGGAAAAAACCCCCAGGGATCTTCAAACCTGACAGCCTTAAGCCTTGTGGACTTCAACTCCCAGAATACTTTTCCGCTCACACTGAAAAAAAATTAGAGGGAACATTGTTGACGGGGTGAAGCATAGCTTGCATTGTCCCTAGTGCGGATTCTTTTCCCAGCCTTGGGAGCTGAAGTCCTCCGTCCCTCCCTTATTCCTGTTTCCTTTTCCTTCATTATATTCAATTGTTTCAATATTAAGTGTAATTCTTCCTTCCTAACATTTTTCCATTTTTTTCCTTATATTCTTTTCCATTTCAACATTGTCTTTGTTCCTTCCATTCTTCCTTCCTTCTTTCAATCCTTCCAATATTTTTTCCTTCATTCCCTTGTCTGTTTCAATATTAAGTACATTTCTTCCTTTCTTCCTATACTTTTTCCCATTTTCTTCCTTATATTCTTTTCCATTTCAACATTGCCTTCCTTTTTTCCTTCCTTCCTTCCTATACGTCTTTCCATTTTCTTCCTTATATTATCTTTTCTGTTTCAACAGTCTTTGTTTCTTTCTTCCTTCCTTCCTTCCTTCCTTCCTATACTTCTTCTTTCATTCATTATATTTTCTTTTCCATTTCAATATTAAGTGTAATTCTTTGTTCCTCCTTCCTTCTTTCAATCCTTCCAATACTTTTTCCTTCATTCTCTTTTCCTTCAATATTAAGTGCAATTCCTTCCTTCCTTCCTTCCTTCCTTCCTTCCTTCCTTCCTTCCTTCCTTCCTTCCTTCCTTCCTAAGTTATTTCCATTTTCTTCCTTATATAATATTTTCTGTTTCAACATAAAGTGCCTTCCTTCCTTCCCTCCCTCCCATCCCTTTCTTTATGTTTTCTTCATGCTTTCTTTTCTTTTTCCTCTGCTCTTTTTAAATCCCCCCCCCTTCTTCTCCTCCTCTACATTTAGGTTGGATTAGTTTGTACAACGGTCATCAAACTTCTGAAGTAAAAATAAATAAATCATATTTAAGAAGAAGAAGAAAAAGGAAGACGTTTTTAGTTAAGTCAAACGTTTTAATAAAAGTTTCATCTTTTAAGATTCGTCCAACACATCCAATTGTAACCTTAACAGTAAAGAATATCACCCCAGCTGCTAAAGGTTCAACCAGTCTGAGAACCATTGAAAAGACAACAGTGCAAAATCCAAAAGACACAACTTCCTCACCGCCATTGCTTTGGTACCAAATCTTTGAGGAAGGGGGTCCAGAAAGGAGGAGGAGGAGGAGGAGGAGGAGGAGGAGGAGGAGGAGGAGGAGGAGGAGGGAACCAAAGAGAGGCTTTTACCGGGTCTGCGCCCCACAGCCAGGACCGTCCTTGCACCTCAAGCCGCGTTTCTTCCTGCAAAGCCCTTCGGGCAACCCGAGAGTTCCGCTTGACGCCAGAAGGGCTTTGCAGGAAGAAACGCGGCTTGAGGCGCAAGGACGGTCCTGGCTGTGGGGCGCAGACTCGGCAAAAGCCTCTCTTTGGTTCCCTCCTCCTCCCCCTCGTTCCACAGCCTGCATGACGCTGCCGCCCAGGCTGAGAGCTGCCGCTGAAACAAGTTTGGGGAGGTCCTTTGCAGGCAGCCAGTTCTAGCCGCCTGCAAAGGACTTCCCCACGTTTGCTTTGAAAGAAACCTCTGCGCGGGAGTTAGAAACCTCTGCGCGGGGGTTTCTTGCCATGTGCGCGGCCGCGCGGCCGCGCACCTTAGAGGGAACAGTGCTCAGCAGTAGCAATAACATCTCATGGTGTTAATCCATCTGGGTCAGTTCCAAGCTGGGAGAAAAATGCTAGAAACAACATGGAGGCTGATTGGAAAGAAAGTTTAACTATGTTTAATTACATAGGGGTCATAGCTGGCTCTCTATAAGCAAAAGAGGAAATGCAAATCCTAGGTATTTATCTGAGCTAATCTGGTCAACCTCTGGCTTGTTGTTTATCTGAGCTCCCAGGTTTCTGTGACTTTGAAGTTTGGACTGCTCTGGGGGTGGTGCAATGAAGGGGCTTGTGTTCTGAAAGGGTGTTGGGCAATTCCTATTGTGGCTAATGGCTTTCATCCTGTGTTGGATCTTGGGTGAGGGTTGGAACTTGGGTGAGGATTTTGTTTTCTAATCCTAACATTTTGCCAAGGAGTTTCAAAATATCCTGTCTTGAATGGATTAGCAAATCTGCATTTCTAAAAGCTGGGCTCCCCAGTTTCTGCTTGGGGACTAGGGCTGGTTTCTGTCTTTAAGAGCATGTTTCTCCATTTTTCCTTTAGGGAAATATAATGTTCTGTCTTTTTAGTATCTCCCAAAATATTTCATTCTTCTAGGAGGGGGGGGAGGCTTCCCACACCTCCATGCCTCCAGAAGAAAAGTTTGGCTGGGCTAGGACCAATTTAATCTTCTGGATCTCATTTAAGGCATCTCCACATAGATCACATTGCAGAAAGTGGGTAACTAAGGTATGATCAGTGCAGTGGTGAGTTGCAGACGGTACGTAGCAGTACGGGGGTACTGGAGCCTGCCCGGAGCACCATGTACCATTCTGGTACGGTGCTCTGGAGGGGCCCCCCACCCGTCCTTGCTCCTTACCAGTCTTTAAAGTCTTTGGCGCTTCCGTGCATGTGCTTGACGCGTAAAGCACCTGCGCGATGCTCCGCTGAGCAGCTGGAGCATCGTGGAGGCTCGTGGAGGCGTTGCTGGACAGTAACTGGACTGGACTGGTCCGGGATCTGGAACTCACCACTGGATCAGTGCCTCATACAGTGCCTCATATTCCACAAAAGAGTACAACTAGCGCACAAAACAAAGCTAGACCAAAGCCTTCCTAACCACAGTTATCATTTGCTTTTCAAACAGGAGCTCTGAGTTCAGGGGAAACCTTGTATGTTGCACTGGTTCTTTTTGGGGTAGTGCAAATCCATCCAAAACCAAAGGTGGGAAAACATTAAAACCAGCGGCCCAAAACTTCCATTTTTCAAGGGTTGAGCTAAAGTTTCTTCTTCCCCAACCAGCCTCAAAACACTAAGACAGAACCTCTTTGGCATCATTTGGTTGACTCAGGAGATTTAGAGCTGTCTATCAACAGTATATTGATGATGTCTTACCCTCAGTCAATGACTCCATTAGATGTTAAATAGAAATAGTATAGAATCCTTAAGTATTCCACAGAAAAGGGAATGTAGGCTAGATGTTTTTTCCCAGGAGGAAGGAAAGCACCAGAAGAGAAGAACCCACTCAAAACTTCACCTCCCATTCCTAGCAGCCAAAGTCAGTTCAGATAATTATTATGATTCACCGCATTAAAAATCAATGCGAGGTCAAGGGAGCAAGGATGGATGCACTACCCCATCCTGCTCTGACCAGAAGTTCATTCACATGTATGATCAAAGCCATTTTAGTCCTATACCAGATTTGAACCCTGAGTAAATAGGGTTCAAATAATCCCCCCCCCCCCCCAGAAATCTCTGAAACTTCAGTGGACCTATCTTTTTAAGCAACCCTCCTTTAAAAGGGAAAATTGGAGATGGGCCCAAAGCAGGGGTGGTATTCAGCAGGTTCTGACCAGTTCTGGAGAACAGGTAGCAGAAGTTTTGAGTAGTTTGGAGAACAGGTAAATACCACTTCTGACTGGTCCCGCACCTATCTATTCTCTGTCTCCCGAGTCCCAGCTAATTGGGAGGAAATGGGGATCTTGCAGTAACCTTCCCCTGAAGTGGGGAGGGAATGGAGATTTTACAGTATCCTTCCCCTGCCACACCCACCAAACCATGCCATGCCCACCAAGCCACACCCACAGAACCGGCAGTAAATTATTTTGAATGCGACCACTGCTTAAAATGTCACATTGTTTCAGCTCAGTTCTGAATTTTACAACTTTTCCATGTGTACTTTCATCCACATAATTGCTGAAAAGATTGAGTGCTATCCCAGACAGCAGTGATTTCGGTAGAATGCCCTGAATCGCTACCACCAAATTCATTTCATTCATTATTGTCTTTTGTGTACAGATTTTCATTCAGCTGTCTGGCTTCTTTTTACTTCACCTTCAATTGCAGTTGCAAATAACCTGAAAATCAGGACAGACAAAAAGAGCACAGACTAAATGCAACCATATTCTGTACCAGTATAAATGTGATACAATTTTCTGGTTGCCTGCTTTTTTTCTTAATTACCCAGATTTCTACGCCCCTCCATTCTAGATAGGCTCTGAGTACTCCATTATGTAGATGAAGTTGTTGGATATGGTCATAAGACAGTTTGGAAATAGATATCATGGACGGTACCAGTTCTGTTGATCTTTGCCATCAACGTGATCTGGACCAGTGTCCAAATGTGTTGATGTATTAGGTAAGGGATAATAAATTGGAAAAAGAAAAAAAGAAAAAAGAACACACTATGGATTGGCAGCTCATTGAATTGCATAGCTCTGTGAACCCAAATGGGGTGATATTCCCTGAAAAAGCAAGTGCCATCTTAGTGTACTCTAGGATTCATTTCAGCCACCCAAGTGTAGAAAGTTAGCATCCACCCTTATCCTAGAAGAATGAAATATTCTACAAAATATTAAAAAGGAAGAATATTATATTTCCCTGGAAGAGAAAAGGAGAAACATGTTTTTGAAGACAAAGCCGCTTCCTGCCCTCCCCTTCAGCTCCAGGGTGATGGGATTAAGACATGGCCCTCAGGACATGATAGGATTAGCCCTCTTCCCATCCAACAGCAGGGCTCACTGCAACACTGCGAAATCATCTAGGGACATTACATAAGCTCACAGTTCAACCAGACATATTTTAGACAAACTCCTAGGATTTGCATATGGCTCCTACAATAACCAATAGGATACTTGCCCTTGCCACAGGAACAGGAAGCTCTAGGGCACGGCCCAAGGGAGGGTATAAATATGTATCTCTCTCCACTCCATGTGGTCAGCTACCCAGGACTTCAAACCCATGTGGTCCTTTTCACCATTAAACCATTCTTCCATGCAGTCTCCATGTTTCCAATGTCCTTCTCCCACTTGGAATTGAACCCAGATGGACATTTCTTCCAATACAAGGTAGCCTGGAATGCACTGAGCTATTGCTGCCTTGTTTGATAGCTGTAACTCTCCCTGATAATAGAAGGCCTGACCATATTATAATACTTATGAATTACTGCAAAGTACTATTGTAGAAGGTTTCTCCTTGTTTTTGGATTTAGAAAGAGTGTCTAGAAAGACTGCAGGTTCAGGAAGTACATGTTGTCGCCTGTATCTTAAGAAATTGTTTCCCCTTTTTCTTCTGACAGGGATAAATGGGTCTGAAAAGCGCTTTGCTGCAGCTTGATTTCTGAAATGTCATTACAATGAATTGAAGATTCTGCAGGTCCACATTTTCTTTACAATTTATTCCCCTACATCAGCCCTTGTTCCAGTCTACAATCATGGTTAGAAGCACTGGAAAAAGGATCCGTTTGCAAAATGGATACATGATATCTTATATCTTTACTGCTTTGAATGAGATTTTCATTCACCATATTTCAGACGCGTAGATTTCTTTGCAAAAGCCTAGATAAAAGTATGCAATATGTACAGAAAACATGGAAGAGGAGCTAACAATGTATTTTATTTCTTTGTCTTGTGGAATGGAGGTGAACTAATGGAAGGCTGCTGTCTAGAGGCTTCTATTGGTCAGCTGGAGGGAGAGCTTTAGTTGAGTTATTCTGCTCAGCATTTGGGAGCTGGCAGAGCTGAAATTATTGACAGATCTTTATACTGCTTTGGAGGAATTGGGGGATAGAAACTGTGCCTTGTGGAAGAGTCCTCTGTTAATTGGTCATTAGGAAAAATGGGATGATGCTGAAAATGATCAGTTTAGAATTAGGTTCTATGATTATGATTATTACTGAGCAGTGAAAATTGTAAGAGTGTTGCTTATCCAAGAAGCCTCTGCTATTATGTTGTTTAAAAGCTGCATACAATAAGCAGCTCTGTTGCCTTTGGTAAAGGAAAAGCTGCATCCACAAGAACAAACAGCTTTTCTGAGATATGAATTTAAGTCTTGCCTGATGTTGTCAAGAAATTGATATATTTAGAACACATCTCAAAACAAGGAAGTGCAATATTAGTCAAACATCTTATTATGTGTATACTTCTTCCCAGTAAAAATGGCTGGAAGAGTTTAGCATCTATTATATTATCTAGATTGGGTAATGAAACATCTGCAAGAAAGCAAACAAACTCAGAGAGCACCAAAGACGCCTCATTTCAACCTTTGCTACAAATATACTCCTTTATTGGACAATCTACCTTCATAAGGTTTATCATCTTCTTCAATAGTGGTGGAAATGTTTAAATATTTATTTTATATTACTATTCAGAAGAACAAGGATGTCATTTGACAAAGAAAGAAACTTGGGGTTTGGTATAAATTTAGATGGGATTCATCTTGTATATTCAAATGTATTTGCTATTTTTTCCCCATTGTACATAATTACATATAATGTAATATGTTTCAACCTCAAGTACTGGAACTCCTAAGGTTGCCCATGCTCACTAAGAATAAAAGGAGTCATACACCCAATTCATCTTGACGTCAATAAGATGAGGATAATAAATCTATAAGCTATAAATGGTAACGCTGGCATCTCCTTTGATTCTGAAGTAATAAATGTTGCTGTGATGTATGCCTTTTGTAGTTGGTGTAGCAATTTGTTCCTGCTTACAGGCCTGACCTATGAACTGGAAGGTGTACAAAGAGAGTCTGTTCCTTTTGCTTCACTTTGTTTGCTTTGTCAAATATTACTTCATCCGCTGATTAACTTAAGCAGCATAAAGAAATATCTGGTACATTTCATGCTAGAGGGAATTGTATGCAATTATCCAATCTGGCCTTGGATGATGTCTAAGATAGAATTCAGCACAATTGACTACACTATGGCCCTATTTGCATTATATTTTAAATCAACCATTAAGGGATTACCCATCAATTTAGTCCAGAGCACCTTAGATTTACTCCCAAATAGTTCTAGTCTTGGTAAGCACAAAACTAATTTCTCTAAATCAGCTTACTCATTGTTGTTGAGAAAAATGCTTCTCTGGGGGTTAATTGTCTATTCTATTAATTTGCAAAAATAGCAAAAACCTTGTCCCCATATGTGGCTGTTCTGATCATCTCTCTCTTTTACAGCCACAAGCAGGGAAAGAGCTAGAAGGACCAAAATATATAAGGTTCCCCAGAATCTGTCTATAGTAGTGTCATTCCTGACTGTATAAATGAAGGGTTGTTTTTTTTAAAAAAAAACTCACTCAAAGGGAAAAAAGCATAGGCAATTGGGAGTGAAGTAACAGTCCCTAAGTTCCCATTGCAAAAACTAGAAGGATGAGGAACATGACTTCCATGTGACATCCCAGTCATCCTGGATAGTCTGCGGCCAGCATATGAAGATGAGTGAATTAATTAGAGGAGCATGATAAACTTTGTATAAGTTCACACTCAACTGAACCAAACTCTTCAACTATCTCTGAATTCCCCCTCTACTCCTTTTCTAATTCATATTGGCAAAGGTAGGTATAATATGTAAAGGGAAGTTTTTCTTTTTTCTTTTCTCACAAATGAAATGTGGGGAGATTCAGGACTAATGAAAGGAAGTACTTCTGAACATAATGCATAATTAAACCATACCTGCCAACATGTCAGAATTAGAAATAGATGTGTTGTGCAATGGGCCATGCATAATACATCACCTTATACTTTTGCTCCTCCTCTGCTGCACACATTCCATCTCTTGTTCCCTAAAGGAATAGGCACGGCAAAGCGTTGCTAAGTGGGACTGAAACAGAATTTGGTATTTGGTAGAACAATCTTCCCTAAGCCCATTCCAATGCAGTGGGCAGGATGACTGGCTTTGGGAGTCCACATGTTTATTTATCAGAACTGTCATTCCACATCAAACAGAATATTGTTTAAACACACACACAAAGTTTGGGGAGGCCTGTTTCTGCAAGGAGTGGGAACCAATATTATAGTAATGTATTAAGTAGTATTCAACTACCATTAGGTGGGATAATATGTGTATATGTGTTTGTTTGTTTCATTTTTAATGCACTTTTTAAATAGCTTGTTTTGTTTTCTTTCTTTGTTCATTTGTTTAAAAAATTGAGTTTTGTATTTTTTAAACAAAGAAAAAATAGAAGAAAAAATAACACACACATACCTGAAAAAGTAAATAATATGGACTGGATCAAGAATCTATTAGCCTTTTAATTTCTTTTGACTTTGCCACATTTGTCCTAGGGCTAATGGTACCTTTAAAATACTCACATCACCAATCCTAACATGGGACACTGAGAAATCATAAACATCATGCTTGCTAGTGCCTCCTTAAAGAGGCTGGATCACACAGATGCTGAGCAATCCCAGGGAAATGTGCATTTGAATTACAAAGACACCAACAAAGTGGAACAAGATGTGTCAAAGCAAGTCTGATGTTTTTTTCGGTGTTTGGCTATCACGCACGCTAAAAAGAGACGCAGAATTTATTTAAGCAGGAGCCCAAAAGTGTCTTGAGGAACTGTATAGATAGAACATCACTATTGTGCGAGCAACTAGGAGCCCTGTCATTCTTAACACTGTGAAGATGTGCACCAAATGATTTGACATTTTGAAGGTCCACATTCCGCAGGATGAAGGCTTTTAGGAGGATAAAAACCCAAACTGCAACTATGGCAGCCATTGCAGATATTCATCAGGCATGACTAAACTATATGGATACAATAATGGCTAGAAATTCTGAAGGTTTTCCATGAGAACTAGGTAAATCTATAGCAAATCTATAGCATCATTGGATATGCTTTAGATTAATATATGCAGGGGTATGTAAGCATTTGTACAACCTTCTGAATTTTCAATATTTCTGCATACAGATGACCTAAAAGACATGATCTGTTCTCCACACTTCCCAAAAGTAGATAGACAACCCAATTAAACAAATGCATCCAAAACATTATCCTTGTTCATTTATTTATTGAGGAAAATAGGTTCATAAGCTTTTAAGCATTGTATTACTTCCTCAATCACTGGCAGAACTTAAAAACCAGTTGCTTAGGAGCTTTTGCTCTGGTTCAGCCTGTGAGTTTCCGGGATGACAGTTATAGTCTAGGGCTCTCTTCTTGAAACTAAGCCACAAAGGCAGTTTTATTTATTTCTAGGAAAGTGTATGAAGATACAAATAAGTCAATCTTGCTAGTGCACATTTTATTTATATAATTCCATCCTATTTTTCTCTCCCATTTCCACTTTGCCACCAGTAGAAGGTTTTTCAACATCGTTCTTCACTCTCTTAAAACTGATCTCTTCATGTTTGTGGAAACATAAATAAAAATGATATTTTCCCATTTTTTGTTGATGAAGGTAATATATCCTACTGCTGTCTACCTGCATAACACTTATCAAATATTTTTCATATTATATTCAGAGTCAAAACTGATCCATTTTCTCCTAGCAAAACATTGCTTACAGTAGCTTTATAAGCAAGGAAACTTTTTATGTCTCAGTAAGATGGGATTCATTTGGAACTTATTTAACTCTGCCCTGTACCTAGACAATTCCTAGATTTTGAAGAGTTTGCCTAATTGCTTAGAAGTTAGTTCAGGATGATTTTGATACTTTCCTGAAAATGACTTAAAAGGGAAAGAATCACCTTAGGTTGCGGTTCTATGGTCAAGAAGTTTGAAGCCAGCAAAACTTGTTTGTTAAATATGATCATGCAATGAAACAATTTTACAATCTTAAAATAAAACAAAAATCCTAATACTGTACATGAAGTTCAATTAGCTTTACTTAGGACCATGTACTTGCTCTCATATAGCAGGGCTTGATGTGACCAGGAAGACTTAGTGAAATATTCTACAGCAATCACTACCCTAAATCTCTTGAATATGACATTGTGGCCACATGTAGAATCTATCAATCGCAAAAGCTGGTAACTGACACAGCATTAGAGACCCACTGTAGTGAAGAGATTAAGGTGTTGGACAAGCACCAAGGAAACTCAGATTCACCTTCAGTCACAAAAGGTTGGTGGGTGACTTTAAGCCATTCAGTCTCTGTTAACCCAGTCTAACTCACAGAGGTATAGGTGTTGGGAAAAATAGAAAGAGGGAGTATTTTAACAACATCTTGATATCCTGATTAAAAAAGTGAGATACAAAGCTTACAAATTAAAAAGCGAAGAAAAATATCTGGCTAATTTGAAAAGGGCACGTTCAATTAAATGACTGTTGTAAATGACTATGATCATAAGAAAGGGATGAATAATTTATAAAATAATTGGGACTTTCCAATTAGATATACCCAGATCACTTTCTTCTCCAAACAGCTGCACTTCAGAAGTTCTGTAGCATTTGTTAGTATGTCATTTTGTGACATCACAGCAATTCTACCTGGACTGTCTTTAGGGCAATTTTCAGGTGGGAAACAGGTTTAGGCAGTCTGCACTTGTGCCAATATCAGCTGTCAGCACATCACCTGATCAAGAAGACAGTAAACTTCAATGAGTAATCACAGTTCATTCATTCATGCACATTTTAATAAGTCTGCTCATCCAAATAAAGCTTTAAAAAAACAACAACAGGGTTTGTATTTTCAAGACATTCCAATTGGGATCATGACCCAGTTAAATACCTGTGAATTAGTAACTTACTTTCCTAACACTGACACAGATAAATTAACTTCTTGCAGCAAACTAGGGCCTCAACTATTTCAGCTATGAATTTTGTGTTTGGGTTTTTTTTATATGGTTTTATTTTTGTTATATCATTGTATACTTTCTGACATTTTTATATTGTTTTTTAATTTATTGTAAGTCAGCCAGAGTCATGTTGGGTAGGTGTATAAGTTGAAATAATAAAGTGTAACATAATGCATCTTAGGAGGTTTTAGCTGTTCCCATTAGTAGCTCTGCAAAAATATTGAAATGATTCCTTAAACCCAGAGATTCCTTTGGCATGATGAACCTAAAGTCTTTTTATTTGTTTAACTAATATTCTATTCTGTGAAACCATATGAAAATGCAGAAAAAATGAGATATTGTGTCTAATGAAGAAAATTGGAGCATTCATCTTTTTTTTAGTACTACCGGTATGAGTGTAGGATACAAAGCAGAAACAAGATTTTAGGGCAACCTTTGAAATTGATATTTGTACTGTTTTGCTGAAAATAAGCCCACCCCAGATAATAAGCCCAATTGGACTTTTGAGGGCATGCACTAAAATAAGCCCTCCCCGAAAATATTGCAACACAGCAGCAGCCATGAGGTGACCACACCCACTGCCTCCTACACCTCAAAATAAGACCTCCCCAAAAATAAGGCCAAGTGCTTATTTCGGGGGTCAAAAGAAAATAAGACCCTGTCTTATTTTCGAGGAAACAAGGTATGTATTTCTATAAACAGAAAAGCACTTTAATTTCATAGTATCTTCACCTTCCTTGTTCTGAGATGATATTCCATCAAATTAGATTTTGCTCTTTTTCTTACTTTATTTCATGGGCTGGTCTTTTTACACCAATGCAAAGCCAAATAATGATGTGAAAGCTATTTTCTTTAATGATAAACTAGATCTAATACTGCAAAAACAGCATACACAAATTTCAGAAAAATGAGAAGTAAGGAACTTTACCAAATTGTGGCCTATGCCCACTCTGCTGGTAGAGAGTGTTTTCTCTCTTTTTGTTTTCATCAGGCCTGACTTTCAAACACTTTCCATGGCAGCATGGTCCCTTGACCTAGATTAGCATCTGTGTTAGAAGACCAGGACGCTATGTTGATTAACAAGGGGGGGCAGTTGCGTGCCCAGCTGGTTACTGTTAGTGTTTTGTTTTGAATATATCAGAAGCTGTCTCTGTTGTTCTTAGCATCTTTATTGAACTCATTCTTTCTAATACCATCTCTCCAATTCTCGATTGTCCTCTTGTACATTTTGGCTTTCTGTATCATTTTCCTGTCTGCCAATCTCACGCAGAGATCCGAGGTGCCTTACAGTAAAAACAATATAAAAACGACAAATCAAACTCTTTCCTCCAGGTGCCAAACTACTTGTATTGTAAACAAGTCAGCTCCATTCTTGTCTAATGTAGGGGCCTCCTAAATCTCAGGAGACTATTCCAAACAATCAAAATGTCTACAGAGAAAGCAAGCCTCCAAGGATAATATTTTAGGAAGGGGACCTGAAGCATGCCCCTCACCCCTTTGACCTAGTGGAAGAGACTGTTCCGCAAGTAAGCTGCATCATCCAGGGCTTTAAAGGTGATAACTAGCACCTTGAATTGCACCTGGAAACAACTGGGAGACAGTGCAACTCATGCAATAGTAATGTAATATGGGTGAACAAAGGAGTATCCAAAACTACAGGCACCACTGCAATATGGAACAGTTACAGCTTCCAGATGGACCTTCAAGGGCAGTTTCCTGTAGAGTGCATTGCAATAATTCAATGAAGTTCAGGATTGGGTGCAATTGGCCTACAAGATGGTGATGATTACTAATATTACACTTCTCACTGGTTTTTCCAGCAGGAGAATCTCAAAAGTACATATCATTTCTTTCTGGGGGAGTGCTATCTTTTCCGGTATCAAAGTGCTATCTTTTCCGGTATCAAAGTGTCATATCTCCTGACCTCAGACGATCAAAAACCTACAACCACTCTGGCTTGCTAGAATTGAGTCATAGCCAATTTCTTCCCATCCAAGCCCTTAGTCTACTGAGCAGGCACTTGAACAGCATCACATGCCTGGCATAGAGTAGAGATCACCAGCATATTAACAATACTAAACCCCATGCAACTAGCTGATTTTTAATCTTTTACAGACCAATTTTTTTTTACTACATTCAGAGGAATATTGAAGTTCTAAATATAGATAGTCCTTGACTTACAATATTTAGTGACTGTCCAAAGTTACAGCAGCACTGAAAAAAACTGACTTATGGCCATTTTTCTTTCTTTTTTGGGCAGCATCCCCAATGGTCACGATTAAAATTTAGATGCTTGACAAGTGGTTCATAATTATGACGGTTGCAGTATCCTGAGGTCATGTGATCCACTTTTGCGACCTTCTGATAAGCAAAAGTCAATGGGGAATCCAGATTCACTTAACAACCATGTTACTAACTTAACAAATGAAATGATTCACTTAACAACTGCGGCAAGAAAAGTCATAAAATAGGGCAGATCTCATTTAACAAATGTTTCACAATTGTGGTTGTAACTCGAGGACTACCTGTATTCAGACAAAATAGGGGAAATATTTCAATTATAATTTGTGGGAGGAAAACACACCAGTATGGGGATACAGCATAAATGCTGGCAACCAATCTTGACAATCCAGGAAAAAGGGAGTACAGAATATTTCTTGCATTGCTATGGCACTCTATAGAACCCTATATGAAATTTAAAACAACCCAGGAGTTCTATGGCACCTTGAGGATTAATTAACACATTTGTGGTTGCATAAGCTTTCTGCAACTAAGCTCTAATTTCAGATATTTAATATGTTATAGCAAACATATTTTACTCATTCTAATTCATGTCATTTACAACTAGACTGCTTAATTTTATTCTTTAAATTAAAATCTTATTTAATCTTGATTATGTTTCTTGCTGGTACTATATATTACATGTAATAATGCAATGCTATTCCATTCCTATTCCATTAACATAAACAGGAAAGTTTTCAATAATTTAAAAATTACTTTATGCTTTAGAAAAATATTTTCCACCTTGCATATTTTCCAGGATTTAGATAGTATAGAAAAGCTGCTGCAGATAATATTGGCAGGAAGGTTCTGATAACTGATTTACCACTTACCGGTATTCACTTTCCCCCCCCAAAAACCCAATCAGGGGAATTCACCAATCTTCAGAATAACAGAATACCAGTAGGTAGCATAAAAAAATCTGTTCTGAATATTTTTTAACATTCAAAGTAGAAAATGTTGATGTAATAATTTGATTTTTATAGAACTGGATTAAGGATCTAAAGACCATAGCTTTTAATATTAATTTTATTTTATTTCTTCTTCCTGTAAGAACAGTTGGTAGCAAAGGGATGGTAGCAAAAATCAGGTGGATTTCTAGTTAGCAAGTTATTTGTAGTTAATATTCCCTTCAAATAATCCAATCCATTAATTACACCAAAACAAAACCCTGCAAAATTGAAAGATCACTGAGCGTATTCTGTTTTTCAAAATCTAACAGTAATGTCAACTATTACAGAAAAAGTTGTCCTAAAAGAATAACAATGTAGTCATTCAAAATATAATTGGATATTTGTAATAGATGTGCACTGTTAATAGTGTTTGTCTCTTTTTCCTTCTTCAGAGAAAACTTATTTGCTTCACTTACCCTACATCCACACAGGTGGAAAACTGCAATATTTAAGTATAAGTAAGCTGTAAATGCAGCTGCTACCAGTGAATGAAGCATATTTAGAATACTTCTGCATGTCATCCAGAAATTGTAACTGAGAACTGTGCCTCTCATAGTGAGGAAAATTCTACTCCTCCCTGTGGCCAAATGTAAATGCTCAATACACTCACAGGGGGAGTACATGCAAGTGCTGACAAAATCTGTCAGGCATGTCATTACTTGGGAATATATAGGCCTTTTCCCGAAACAGCAAAAGCCTCTTCTAATTCTGAAGTGTTATGAACTGTATTGGTTCTGAATGCATGCTGAAACCACTCTAAATAAAGTAATGCTGGAACATCCAATAGGAAATGTCACACAGCACACAACAGCATAGTTAACCAGTTAGAGGAGAAAAATGGCAAAATTCAGGCTTTATTTCCAAATCCTTCTGCTTTGTTTTCTAGATCCGGAATAGCTAGATACAAGGAATCAAGTACTAAATATCACTTAACATATGAAAACATGCAAACAGATATGCTTTTTTTGCTGCTATATGACAACACAGCTTATATCAACCTTCATCAGAGCTAGTATCAAGCAGCAGTTAACCAAGCTCCAGTGTATCTACTGAGGCCAGCTGGGAGAAAAGCAGCAGCAGCAGCAGCAATACTTCAGTTGTGCTTAGATCCAGATTCATCATCTGCTGAATTAGTGCTTCCAAAACTTTAGGTAAGAATCTAAAAGAATGTAGAAGCTGCTTATATGTGGTTTGGTTAATTCTTTATTGTGATGTCTAAACTATGATTTGATTGTTTTGTAAAGCCAGGTTATTGCATCTTATTTAATAAATCATAGTTAATTGTGACTCAGTGTGTTGCGTAAACCTGTATCTCCCTTTTAAGCCTACAGGCAGAGACGTTCTTATTTACAACCTTTAGAAGCCATTTAGGGATTTTCAGATGGCGAGCCAAAAAAAATTGTGCTAAATTTAATAAAACATCTGTAACCCACTATGCTCTCCACTCAAATAAGTCTTAGCAATGGAAAAATATATGACACTGAATAATGATGATGCAGCATGAGGAAAAGCCATCCTTTATCTTCACAAAAAAAAACACAGAAACCAAGTTAGCTTCCAAGAGGAACAATATGTCCTCAGGTAAAGAATTGTGATAACCTTTTCCTTTCAAACTGTCCCTTTACTAGAGGGCACATTCTTTTGATTCCTACTCAGTTTCATATCTGTACTATATAACAAGTGAGCTCCAATCACAGAAATCCAGTGATTTTTTTTAACTTCCCCAACCTCTCCCACATCCAACGATTTCTATGCTATCATTGTACTGCCAGGATCTGGCGCAATGATGGCAATACATCAAAGCTAAATGATGGAATAACATAAAAGATGATGCCTTCTATGAACCAGAGGCCATAGCACAGCAGTGTTGAATTTCAAATGCACTCCTCCCTTTGTAGGACTTCCAGGACGGGGCATCAGCAGCAAGTTTTAATATTGTAGGTAAGCTGACGTTTTTCTTTGTTCATCTGGTAATTTTAGCAGTTAGTAATTCACCAACAGCGTACAAAACCGAGCCATGCTTCGATCAGAAAAAAAAGCTTAGAGTCTTGGCATGTTGATATACAACAGCCTATTCCTTTTCAAAGGCTGGGAAAGGCCACGAGCAGCAGGGCTAACACCCCCCACCCCCCGATTGGCAAGCAAAGCCATCCCGTTTCAACCCCCGGCATCGCTAACCGAGGCTCAAAGCCTCTGGGACCCCAGCGAGCTCTTCCCTTTATCTGTGCCATCCGCTGAATTTTGCAACGGCCACCCCGGATAAGCCCAGCTGGGACGCCCTGCTGCCGGCACCGGGAAGAAAGAAAGCCTCCTGCGCCTATTCCATTGGCGGCTCTAGCCACTCTCTTCCCCTCCCTTTGAGGCTGGCGGGAGCAGCCCACTATGACTCAGTCATACCGTGACAACCAGCAAAGGCAAGCGAAGAGAAGGGAGCTCAGCAATGGCTGGCTCTCCTCAGGCACGGCAACGGGCCTCCTAGCGGTCCCCGCTCGCTCAGTAAGTACTGTAGGAAGGCGGGGAAGAGTCGAGGCGAGAGAGGCCTGTAAGGCCCGACCTAAAGCTGGAGCCGGCGTTGCCCCTTTAAGAGAGGCCAGACGCGTTGTGTTTAATGTATCAAATTGTAGCGGTCACGTGAAACCCTGGAGAAGGGGTTGAGGAGCAGCGCGGCGGCGGCAGGAGCAGGAGCGCCAGCAGCCATCGTCGCCGTCGAAGGTCTACCGAGCTGGGGGAGCGAATGGCTGTCGCTGATTGCGGCTAGGGTGGGCGCAAAGCCGGCAAGAAGGAGGGATTGAATCTAGGAGAGGGCCCGAGCTAGGACGGCGGCTTTCTCCGGACTGCGCGGCGATTCCTTCCCTTCCCCCCTTCCCTCCTCTCTCTTTTTTTGTCCTTGCGCTTCTGGAGCCTCCACGCTTGTTATTCATCGGAGCCGATTGATCGATCGATCGATTGATTGACAATCGCGCGTTAAAGGGGCCCTGGCGCTGGGTAACTAAGAAGCTGGGCTCGCATTGAGCTCCTGTTCCTTTAATCCAGGCCGGCGGGGGGAAATCCTGCTTTGCGCCCTTGATCTTTAGTCATCTTTCCGCCCTTGAGTTTCTTCATACTCCGGTTCTTCCTCTCGTTCACCTCGATCCTTTAAGGCGCCTTCGCCATCCAGGGAGAAGCGGAGGAGAAGAAGCAGCATCATCTCTGCCCATTTCCGGCGCCTGCTCCCCTTCACCTTGATAGCGACCCTTTCGATCTGCTCAGCATACTTCATTTAATTGGTTTTATTGGGCCATCCACTCCCTACTTCGGAACTGCTTTATATTGCAAATCTTAGAGGTGAAGGAGGTGGTTAGGTTTTAATTGGTATCTGTGAAGGGGGAGGAAATCTTTGCGAAGCAGGCAGAGCTTCTTAGCTTAGATTCATCACTCCTCTGCCTTGAATGGGAAAAAGATTTTTGAAAATCCATGTAGGCTTTCTGTACTGGATCTTAATCGATAAATGGACCTGCTTTTTAATTTGCCACCCTATTTTCCTCTTCCGGAATTCCCATATTCTTTCTTGTCTTCGTTGTGTGCGATAGTGTGGTGATAGTAGCCCCCTCCCCCCCGTTTAATTTTCCTTCTGTTAGGGCTGAAATCGTGGCTGGGTTTCCTGTTGTTTCTTTTTTATGTGACACAGGTCCGATCCGCTGGTCTGCTAGCTCATTCTGTTGTGACTAGAGAGGTGCTGAAGAGAGGTATAGATAGATTTTTTTTTAAAAAAATACATTTTTATTTAAAAGGGAGACTGAAGAGACTCAAGATGGCTGGAGATGATTGCAAGGAGTATGTAGGGGTTTCTTTGATCTGATCATAAAAACTAAGACAGCAGCTGCAGCTATATAAACCCAATTTAGAACACTCCGCTTCTCCCCTTCTCCTCCTGTATGCCTTTCTCTCTCTCTCCCCCATCGGGACTCACTTTGCAGGGTGGTGCCATTCACCAGCTCCCCTCCCTTTTCTTTTGCACGTTTGTTTCTATTTCTCTGCCCTAAATCCCACAAATTAAAAATAAATCCAACTCAAAATGGCTGAGGACTGAGTAGGTCCTCTTGGAATTGTACATTTCAGCAGTTCCCTTCTAGCTCTGTCTGTCTTCCTCTTCTCCCACCCCCTTGCAGGCTGGTTCCAAAAGGAGAAATAGCTTTCATGTCAGAAGGGAAAACAGAGAAGCAAAGGGGAAGAGGCGGGGTCTGGGCTTTTCATTAGCAGTTGAGAAATTCCTTTTCAGTTTGATCAAGGCATACTTGTTTTCCTTCCAGCGAGAGCAAACCATCACTCTCCAAAAGGCTGAGGATTTTGGAGTTGGGAGTATTGTTTTCACCTTAGTCTTATGAAAGATTAGAAACAAGGCCAATATTGAAAAAAGAATTCCACAGAGTATTAGAATAGGTTGTTTTTCCATTGAATTTGTCTCTGATTATTGCTGTTCTTCAGAGTAGACATTTTTAAAGTATTTTTCTTCTCATTTCTATTTGTAAAAAGAGCAAAGAATGGGAGGGTCCTTTTGGCTCTAGGCTGGAATTTCATCTGAGTGATTGACCGTCTTCCTACTGCGATTGCACTGTCCCAAAGCCAAGGAAAAAAATCCTTTTGCACCATTCAGCTGCATTAGAAAGCTAGCTGCTCCTCCTGCCCTTTGCGTATGGATTTATATCCAGCTTTTTAATGATTCAATTAAAGACGCAAATTCTAATTTCTTACGGAGGAAAAATAATTGAAAAGGGAGGGTTGAATTTAGTCACAGGGAATACAAATTCCTTTCAGATCTTAAATGGTCAAAAAGTGGTAATTAGAATTTAATATAGGAGGTTTATATGGCATTTGGACTTCCTTCTGGATTTTGTATGGAGTTTTTTCAATTCTCGGTAAGTTTTACTTTTGCTTTTCAGAATCAGAATTAAAAACCTTATAAGAATTAAGAAAGTTTGGTGTCAAACTTTAGAAGTATCTATTCTGCAATTTTAGTACTGATTATTAATTATATTTAATAACAAATGGGTTTGTTGGGAATATATTACTTTAAATTTTAGGAGATCCACATTAATTGCATTCTTAATTTTTTGGTTCATTAGCAACTTAGTGGCCTTTCTGTTGCAAAAGTGGAAACTCGTCGTCATCTGCTTTAGTAGACCAAAAACTGACTGTTTAAAGAGATTAAAAGGAAAGTTCTGATCTGGGTGAGATGGCTGAAAACTGGAAGAACTGTTTTGAAGAGGAGCTTATATGTCCTATTTGTCTGCATGTCTTTGTGGAACCTGTCCAACTTCCTTGTAAGCACAATTTTTGTAGGGGATGCATAGGAGAGGCTTGGGCCAAAGAGTCGGGGCTAGTGCGTTGTCCTGAGTGTAATCAGGCCTACAACCAGAAGCCCAACCTTGAAAAGAACTTAAAATTGACCAACATTGTGGAGAAATTCAACTCTCTTAATTTGGAAAAGACTCCCTCAGTCTTACATTGTGTCTTCTGCCGTCGTGGGCCACCTCTGCCTGCACAGAAGATCTGTCTAAGGTGTGAAGCTCCATGCTGTCAGTCCCACGTACAGACACACCTGCAACAGCCCTCTACAGCACGTGGGCACCTCCTGGTGGAGGCGGATGACGTCAGGGCTTGGAGTTGCCCCCAGCACAATGCTTACCGACTGTATCATTGCGAAGCTGAACAGGTTGCTGTTTGCCAGTTCTGTTGCTACTACAGTGGTGCACACCAAGGGCACTCAGTATGTGACGTGGAGATCCGACGCAATGAGATCAGGGTAAGTAGGAACATTGCTTCATACTTAAATGCAGCTTTCTTCTTGACTGCAAAATACAACTGGTGCAACCTCATTATTAGCCAACCAGTTTTCTCAGGTGGATGGGAATTGCTGAGGAGGGGTGTTGAAGCAGTCCCCACCCTTTCCCTTCTGCTGTGGTACCTTATTGTGGGCAGCCTAGAATCCATCCTGCTGCCTGTCCAGATAGTGTAATGCTTTCAGTTGAGGTGGTGGATGTTGACACACAATGTTCAGTTTAAGTGGAATAGAGGAGGTTATTTTACATTTTTTTAAAAACAAAATAAAAACTTTTCCTTAAATTACTAAGTTTTATTTTGCCCTAGCAGCAAAATATCTTTAGCCAATTCAGTGCTTGGTGCTGTGTCAAAGAGCATCAAGGAATTAGTACTTACTTCAGGTAAAGGCCAGTTTCTTAGCTGTCTAGTCTTCCCCAGTTCTTTGTTTACTGTCAGCTATGGTTTACTTTGTCCCTGTTTTGATCTGAGGCCAAAGAGGGACCATTGACATTAAATGATAAATAGAAATTGAAAGTGCAGCAAGAGCTTTTTTCTTATTTTTCTTGATTGCTCATCAGCAGGATCATTATTGTTTTAGTAGCTTTGTTCCTTAATTCTGCTAAGAACAGTTTTATCTTCAATAAGAAATGTGACTCTGTTTCCTCAAATGTACATTTTTACAATAATAAAATGATCCATTCTACCCAAAGGTGATCTTTCTTTATAAATAAATAAAGGTAAAGCAAGAAGTGGTTCTTTAGGTTTTTTTTTTGCCGTTTGCCTTTTTTGTGTGTGCAAGGCCTACAGAATATGCTCTTCCATTGCTGTTAACTAGATTTACTGCAGGTCACTCTATATATTTATCCTGGTACTGTTCTCATATTTTAAATGTGAAAACGAAGAAGTAAACAAAAGCTGACATTATCTTTTCAGACCTCCTTAGAAATCTTGTCAAGGAAAACAGGCTCCTGAGACTGCACAGGATGTTGGGGGAGGGGAAGGGAGGAATAAAGCAATGGGAATGTGTGTGGTGGGGAGGTATCTTTTCAATGTAACTAGTAACTCAAACAATAAGGTATAAAATGGGTGGTGGTGGTGTAGCAATAGTATTATACCTTTTCTTTCCTGGAAAAAAAACACAGTTATTTAAATGTTATTTCCCTGCAAATCTCAGAAAGCAGGAAATCTAAAGTTGTGGATCATTTTATGCTATTAGAGATTGGTATAGGCATATTAGAAGATATAAAATTCTATATAGGATAGACTCTTCTCAGTGGTATAGCAAGTGAAGCTCTAGAATTTTCAGCAATTTTCCTTACTTTCAAAATAAAATGCCCATTACAGTACTCTTTGGTTCACTCTAGGAATCATTTCCTCAGACGCAACTGTCTTTTCTGCTCTTATTCAGAAATAGGATGCACAAAAAGCCCAATGGACCTAAAGATTGAAAGTACAGTACTGAAATCTGGTTTTAAGCAGCTTTGTTTCCAGTGGTTGGAAGTAAAGACTTTATTACATTGCAGTCATCTTATTTTGTAAGACTTGTTGTCAAATCACCATTCTTCTTCCCTTCCTCCTTTGTGACCAACTTCCTAGAAAGGAATACTGTACCATATGAACTCAAACCTCTCCTACACTGACTTCCTGCTATAAAAATAGATATGAGATGGGTTCTTCACATTCATCCAAAAGGAACAAAATATTTTCCCCAAAAAGCCATCATTTAGTGGTGGAGCAGGGGAATGTAACTGGAACAGCATAAACAGCTTCAAATTAATATTTTGTACCTTGAAAATACAGTAAAGGTGGGATAGTCAATCTGGTATTCTGTATTCTTCAGATGTTTTTGCCTGCATTCCTTTACATTCTAGCCAGCCTGGCCATGAACATATATACTTTGGACTAGTTGCTTTAATTCCTGACATCTCAGTGGTTTCTGATATGCTGAATTTTCAGGGGTCATTGGAGTGGGGGGTTCTATACATGGAAGTTGTACAAAAGATTAAAATATCATGAAGATTTATAGGACTACAGTCATAAAATCACCTAACGTAGTTTAGCTAGCTTTTGGCAACATTAAAATGGCTTTGATAGACTTTTTCTCTATGTCATCATTTCCCTTCATGCATGTTTATCTATGAAATGAAGTTGTAATCTGTACTGGTGATCATGAGGCTGAAACCAGGGAGTGGTGTTTACTCTGGATTAATACTGAGTTGGAGGGTGTGATCTTGAGTATGTGGCAAAAGTCAGACTGAGGAACAGCTGTGTGACAACACCTGCATGTAAAGACAGGCTGGCTGGGCCCTGTCTTCTCTTTTTGATCTGATCCAGTTACTTCAAAATCTGCACAAACAGGTCCACAGATTCCTTTCAAGCATCATTGTGTAGGATAAATATTTAACAATAAATGAACAGCAGTGGCTATAAAACAGACAACTTGTGTATATTACAGTGTTGCCAAAATGACTCATCATTTAGCTGCTAAAATGGGGGAGTGATAAGTCATTAATAAAATTGCTTTTTTATTATTTTCTAGTTGGAGAACTAATCTTGTGGCTGGGATGAGGGTAGGTATTCTGAGTAGAGTGGTTTGAACAGAAAGATCACCCCCCCTCTACTTTTTGCAGATTTGGGTGGGAGTAAAGAGGAGAAGCCAAATTCATCTGTTATTGGCTCTGCGCACCTATATAGGAAGAAGGGAAGATCTGGCAGAACTATTGAAAAACTCATAGGATTGGCTTCTACCCTCCTCTATTCATTTTATTTATAGATAGGAGGGAGAAAAGGAAGGAATGTTGAATCAAACAGAAATCTTTTTCCTCAAATCTAGGAGAGGTTTGGCAAATGACTGATGAACTGAGACTGGTAAATCCCACTAACAGTTCAATTCAGAGCTTGCTTTTTGATAATGAGTCAATTTTCTGGAATTTTTAGTTATGCCCACACCCAACTTTTTCTAGAAACTTACCTTGTGTCCTTCATTACCTTCCATCATATTATGTGGCAAGCTGTATTTATTTACTGGTGATAGCCAGTCTGCATATGAAATGAATTAGTAAAAAGTCATCCCAGATTGTCTGGTAGTATTTCCCTGAATAAGCAGACATTGTCTGGAAATCAGCTGAACTCTGTGTCCTTGTTTGGGCTGGGCAATTCTTGATTTTGACTTCAGTGTATAGTAATGAACAAAACCACTACATGTTGAGTTTAGTTTATTGTTGGGAAAAAGTTTTTGCTTCTCTTAGTCCTGCTCAATTTAACACTTTTCATGGGAGAATATTTTGAAAGCTAACATGATTTATCATTAGTCTTTTTAAACATACATATACGTATTTAGCCTATCTGAACCATTTGTCATTCAAAGTTCTGAGGATGTGTTTAACTGAAGTTAACTTTATAGTTTTATTTACATGTAGGTTTTCCAAGGATGTGACCGCCTCAGTAAACTGTTGGCAAGATAAGTGGTCACCCATTTGTCTTTTTATACTGTTTTGTTTATATCGATTGAATCAAGTATGTGTAAATACCGCACTTACATTTTGTCCTTTTGATGAGTGCATATCTCACTCCATCTTTTTTTCCTGCAATGCTAAATTTTAAACTATAAGTGAAATGAAACAGCAACTTGCTACTTTTAGAGATTTTGTGTGCATACCATCCATATTTTGGTGGCATATCCAATCAATATCCATCAGTAATGGATGTAGTCTACATCTCTTCCTGTTTCTGAATAAGTTTTTTTTTCTAGTGTTCTTCATTAAAGAATACTAGTCTTCCCATGGAATCCTTCACGTGTCTCCTTACCTAATATACTGGAATATTCTTCATCTCAGCCATTGTCTAACTTCCTTTTCTAACCATTTTTAAATGCTGTCCATATATGCAGTCATGGATATCTCTTTCTCTTTTGTACCATTAACATAGATTGCACAGTTTTCTTAATGCCCATGAACTAGGCTTTAAAAAAAACTTTTTTTTTCATTGCAGTAGAAGAAAATGAATTAAACAGGAACATGGAGATGTTATGAAGTAAAATGCAGGCATTCTAAGAATAACGGGGAAAGTTTTGGAAAAACTGAAGTCTACAACAATAAAATTAAAGCCTGTCTCTTTGAATAAGGGGTTTGTTGGAATGAATTAAGGAATAAATGAAAAAGGGGTGCTATTCCTGTTCATTTAAAATGAACAGAGTTTGTCCAAAGCAAATAGATTTTTATAAGGGAAGAATACTTAGAGCATCTTCAGGATTGAATTCTAAATATAACATAGCAAATGGACAAAGGAGACAGGAGGAGAGATTGCCTGAACCCTCAGTATGGCCTAGTCTGGCTTGCTTTGCCTGTGGAGGCAAGGAGCAGTTAGTTTATGTCTTGCAAATTGGCTTTTCATGCTCTTATCAAATGCTTCTCCCATTTGACTGCCTTGCCAGTTGTGTGTGTGAGAGAAAGAGAGACAGAAGATGGCCTTTGTGCCAGAGTACATTCTGATAGGAACTTTGTTACCTGGCCACAAAGAGGCCCAATGCTTTTTTTGTGTTGAAAAAGGCAGAGTTACAACAGCTCCACCCAAGCCACATGCAGGAACCAGCATGTGAGAGAAAACAAAATGGTTAAGAGTGTCGCTCTGAAGATTTCTTTCGTCAGGAGCTGTGTTGAAGTGTCGTTTAAAAATCATTCAGCATAAAGGGTATTATGGCCTAAGCATGATTTAACACAGTCGTCCTTTCTTCCTCTCTTCCCCAGCTGCCTTCTGTCTTCATCTTTCTTTTTGTGGGTGAAAATGCTTATAAGATCACAGTTATAATTCTGCACAGGCAAGCTGTCTCTGGGTGGCCTGTAAAACATGTTGCTGTCTGTTTTTCCAGCTCCATTTCCTGCTCTGCCTATCACTTTAAATTTGATGGGAGGCTGCAGGCCTTCTTCTCTACAGCAGCCCCCTCCCCTCCCCCCTTTTTTTCTTCCCTGAAAGTGGCAATGCCTGCTGTGGTCTTCTAGTCCCTTGGCTTTCTGCATCCTGAATTTCCTCCTACTTCCATAGTTCATAGTTCCCTAGTCTATGCAGCCATTTCCATTTCCCTCTACCTTGGCCATGCTTCCAAAATGCTCTTTAATGGTTTGTAAGGGCCATTTTGCTCCTCCTCATCTCTCTTGCTGATTTTCTGACTGATTTGGACAGCCTATGCATTTTTTTGAGCTGGGGCTTCTGTTTTTATGGAAATTAGTAGTGAGAAAATTAAATATATAAGATAGAAGGAAGGACGGTTTCATAGAAATTTTGGAGGTTAAGATCTAATTATCCAATTACCTCCTCAATGTTGCCCAGGAGTAAAGGTCTCACCTAAAGAAATGTAACAAGTTATCTTGGGAATTCTTACATTTGCTTAAAAAAGGAGTGTTTTGTATGTTCATAAAAGTTGAATTATTTTTCTTCCCACTTCTCCCCACACAACTTTTGTAGTACGATCTATGGGATTGCAAAACCTCTTCATGTGCTTTATTCTGGGTCATCATGCAAATAGGCAAGGTGAAACATGTGCTGTGAAGGGAAGCTGTAGATGAGGATCAAGCACATGGAGTTTCAGAAACAAGCAGACCACACTAGTGTGGGTAGAAGGCATGAAATAGGGCAGTTGTCACAAAGACTTTTTAAAAAATATTTTTTAAAAAAGTTAAAAATTAAATACAACCTAATATAAAGAAAGTAAGAAAAAGATCAAAGAGAAAGCTAAAAGTGCAAGAAAGAGAAAAAAAGAAAAAAGATATTAAAAGTCGTGGTTTCTGATTTTTTTTCTACAGCAGTTACAAGTACAATTATAAATTTATCTCTTTTTCTAAAGTTAAATGTCTCCTTTCTATAATCTATCCTGTCTAATCAAAAACCCCATAAGACGGGTTTTTTTATGTTTTCCACAGAAAGTCCATAAGGGGTTTCCATCAGCAATAAATGTAGATGTTTTTTTTCTCTAATCAAAGATGTCAGTTGCCACCTCAGCAAGCTCCATAATCTTCATCTCCATTGTAGGTATTGTCGAAGCTTTCTGTTTTGTGCAGACAATAATCTCATTGCAGATCATACAAAAACATGGTTCCATGATTATGTCCATCAATCCCAAAAGACTGGCCTTTGGTCTCAACTATACATTAATCTTTAAAATCCTCTAAATCAGGTATATATTTGAATGTATCATTTTCTAGCATTTTTACATATCCACCAAACGTAAAATCTATCGACTTGGTCACATTTCCAACATGAATTTGAAGTGTTTTTATATTGTACGTTGTAGACACTTTTCCCTGCTGACATATATCAATGGCGCATCATTTTATAAAAATTGTCTTTAAGATTACGTAATGCAAATTTTCAGCCCTTTCAACCACATATTTTCCTGTTGTTCCATATGTATATTATAACCAAAATCTTAGCCCCCTTTTGACAGTCAATTGAGGAAGCTGAAATTCTTAACAATAGTTTGTGTCACTTAACAATCATATGATTCACTTACTAACCATGATAAAAATGGTTGTAAAATCAAGCCCAATCATGTAATGAGCCATTTAATAACTACATTGTATAGTGATCAAAATTCCAATCCCGATTATAGTCAAAAGTGGACTGCTGGATTACCTTTGCATTTTTTTATTTGTTCAATTTCTGTTTCATATTTCAATAAAATTTCTACATTTTAGCAATTACATGTCCATCATTCGCATTTTCAAACTCAGTCTTGCATTGTTCAAAACCACATTTTTTGTCTACTTTAAATATTTTCAATAATTGTAAATAAAAAGACCATTAGCAACTGTTTCCCTCTGCCACCAATTCTTCTCTAGATTTTATTTTGCATCCCTCTTCACAAAATTCTAGTATCTCATAATAAGTTAGCCATTTGTGTTTGCCTTTTATTTCTGGTTTATAAAATGTTTCTTGTTTTGAGAGCTACAAAAATGTTATTGATGCAGCCAGATTTGTATTTATTTCATAGTCATAGTCACAGAATACAGTCTTTTATAATTGAAAGAAATACAAATATCCCCCAATCCCTGCAAAGTTGACTCATGATGTATTTTTATATCAAGCTTGAAGAAATATATCTGTTAATTTTGGTTTGCTTCTCCTTTTAACCATCTGACAAAAAAAAAGCATATGGGAATAAAAGTAAGTACCCTCAGTGACCTTGTGGTTAGATGGGAGAATGGAGAGCAGACTCTGGCTTTCATTGATGCCCATCCTCATCAAGCCATGCTTGAGTGAAGAGCAAAGCACAGAGTAGTTGGTTACTGCCACCATGAACCTTGATTGAAGGGCAAAAATTTGCTGTATCCTATTTCACAAGATGATCATTTGGTCTTCTCTCTGAAATAACTGGTGCCGTTCCCTGTCTAGACTTCTATAGCTATGCAGTTTTGGAAGACTCGGGACATTCCTTTGGCAATGGTAAATTTTGGTGCTGTACTTCATGCAAAGGGATGGTAAGCCATTCTTTTTTCCTATATGAATCCTATTGAAAAAAAGACCTAAAGCACCGTCATTTAAAAGTCTAATTTTCTCCTCTGAAAAGAGGAACTCGATGGCAAAGCTTGACATTCCCACTGACCTCCCGCTAATTAAAAGGGCAGAAGATGTGCTTTTAGCATTGTCTACATTGTTCTGAAGGCTCTTTCTCATTCATCTCCTGTGTCCAAGGCTCTGTTTTGCGTAGAATCCACCCCCCTCTCTCCCTCGCTCTCTCTTATATGCTGGCTCTGTTTTGCTTAGAGTCCTGTTTTCTCTCTCCTCTCTCTCTCTCCCTCCCTCCCTCCCTCCCTCCGTGTGTGTGTGTGTGTGTGTGTGTGTGTGTGTGTGTGTTTTAAATATCCTGATTTTCTGTCCCTGCTCATATGAGTATGATGCTCATTGGAACCATTTGCAAAAAAAAGTGCTGTGTGTTTTGTGCCATTGAGATATGACAGAGAGGAAGAGGATGTGGAGGGAGGGAAGGAGGAGAAAACAATTATGATTGGATATAAAAAAGAGTAAAAGCTGCTTGCTTCCCCAGGGCCCTTGTGTTCCTAGCTCTCCTGCCCTCCCCTACCACCTACTTTGCATGTTTGAAGTAGGTTACTGGCTGATATGTTATGTGGGAAAACAAGGGCCTTTCTCTGTTGAACCAGATTGGTATTTCCTAACTTATTCTTCCTGCTTGATATATAACATCCCTCAGGATTCTCTCTATATGCAAATGCATATGCATGCTGTGGATTTAGGTCTGGAGATACGTTTTCAGATTTGCTCAGAATTCTGTACTAATAAATGTAATGTTCCCCATCTTATGTAAATAAAGTACAAAAGCAACTGGGTTAGTTTCAATTCAAGAAACATATCAGCTCTGCACATACATACATACATACATACTACATACATATACATACACACATACGTACATCCTATATAAGTAAAGATTATATAAAATTGTTATATAAAAGGTTGTATAAAATATTTCCGTGTATGATAAATTTTCATTCTGAGGAGTCCCTATTAGTTTTCTATGTAGAGAAGGAAATGTTTTGATTGAAGTATCAATGTATTCGCCAAAGAACCTGAAGGCAGGACAAGAAGCAATGGATGAAAATTAATCAAGGAGAGACCAGCCTAGAACTAAGGAGAAATTTCTGACAGTTAAAACAATTAATCAGTGGAACTACTTGCCTCCAGAAGTTGTGAGTGCTCCAACTTTGGAGATTTTTAAGAAGACATTGGACAACCATTTGTCTGAAATGGTATTTTCCTGCTTCAGCAGAGAGTTGGACTAGAAGACTTCCAAGGTCCCTTCCAACTCTGTTATTCTGTTAATTACAAATATATTTCCAAATAGATGTGGTCCCAAGTTCTATACTACCTTGAAATATATAGTATGCATATCATATGTCTTCTACATTATTCTGTATGGGATATCTGTCAGATCTGATTTTGAGTTGTGGGGCGAAGTATTCCAACAAAAGAGATTTTATTTTATTTTCTTTAAATGCATTTCAAATCCGCTTAGCTGCATAGTACTTTTTGTTTTGCAAGTGCCTCTAATTTCATTATAAAGCCATGTTTTGGTTTAACAGAATTAAAGATAACTTATTTCTTCAGGGCACAGAAAATGCAACTAGGATGAATAGTGATTTCAGAATAAGAAAAGTAGGGATTTGATAATGGAAGGCCTCCCAAAAACATGCATGAGAGAGCATTGCTGAAGATTCTTCTGTGGTTTTCCAGAAAGACTAGTCTAGTCAGCTGAGTAATTTCTGTGCTGAATAGCATTCCGCAGCACTGAATGAGGAAGAATGCTTTGAATTAAAAATGTACTTGTATATGGATCAGGATAAAACCAGAAATAAAACGTATGCATTTATGAATGCCTTGGTACATCTCTACTTTTGCTGTGGTTTCAGATGACAAACATGGTCTAGGGAGATTCATGTGATTGCCTTTTGCAACCTTCTGACAAGCAAATTTAATAGGGAAACCAGATTCACTTAAAAACCATGTTACTAATTTAACAACTGCAATGATTCACTTAACAAATGTGGCAAAAAAAGTTGTAGAATGGGGCAAAACTCACTTAACAAATTTCTCATTGAGCAACATAAATTTTGGGTTCAATTGTAGTAAGTTGAAGACCAACTGTATTTTATAAGCACAAAGGTGGTTTCTACAACATGAAAAATAGACTGTTCTTCCTATTTTAATTCTAGAAACTATTCAATCTTTGTTAAAAATATAAATAAAGCATGTGAGGATTTTCTTCCTAAACCATGTGATCCCCAAAAGGCCTGCGTTATCCATCAGACTTTCCATTTTCCTGTGCGCTGCTTGGAGAGTCCAAGCAAGAGTTAAATTCTGTCCTTCTGCCCAATGGACTGGAAGGAAATTTCTGACCACACCTCCTGGTCTCCCGGTATCTTCAGTTTTTCAATTCAATCCTTTGCCCATTAGGATGTCTTTTATAGTCTCTCCAGAGACTTTCTTCATTTTATTACCTGTATTCTTTTATAAACATTAGGTTCCCTTCCTATCTTTATTTTCCTTTGCTTAGATTTTTTTCTTTCTAGCCAGCATTGATTATTTTGTTCACCTCTCTGTATTACGACAGAGAGGTTCAGCTCTCCAGCCATCCCGGGAGCCACTAGCAGGCTGGCTCTCTATCGCAGGCTTAGTCCGTCAGGTGACCCGCGTGGCAAGATGCCGAAGTCTTCAGAGGAGGCAAATTTTCGAACCGGAGTGACAGCTGGCTATTCCCTTTGCAGCAAAGGCAATGTGGTGCTTCCCTGGGTGCCGCCATCTTGTGCCGCCCCCTTATGGTGGCCATTTTCGAGTGCCAAAGTTTCCCGCCGCTGACGCAAATTGCTGTGTCTTCTCAGCGGTGGCTTGAGAGAGGCAGGGCAGCGATCGAAGCGCTCTCTCAAGGCGGTGAGAATATAGGCTATTTTGGAGGTTTCTCTGGCTGCAGCCGCCCTCCATATCTAGCCTTTTGATCTCTGGTGCATTTCTTCACAATCCTCTCCCCCGGCAGTGTTTATTTGTGTCCTTTTGGCGCATGCTTGCCCTGCTTCCCAGCGGATTACCAGCAATCTTTCTACTTGCCAGACTTCTACCTGACGAACGCAGCAGCTGATTTACTACCATGGCGGATGAGATCTCCGTGGATCCCCTTCTGGCAGGCCAGTCTTCTAATCTGACAGAGCCCTATCTTAGAAATGCAGGCAGGACTGCTAGGGAAGCCATTAGGGGGACCAGGGCCAGTAGGTCTTATTCCAAGAAGCAGGAAAAGGATGCAGCCAGGCGCCAGAAGGCCTTGGAGAAGGAATTTGCAAAGGCCCAAAGGCAGATAGTGGCACAAGTCCACCAGCCAGATCAGCCAGGAAGTCCTATTGGTCAGGATCCAGTTGGTGCCCCCCCCTCCTCCATTCTCTGAGAGTGGGGGGTTTTCCAGAGAGGTTTCCCTCTCCGGGGGGTCCAGGTCTCCTTCCCCCTCCTTGGGGGGGGGGGTGCTGACCTATTTGAGTTTGACTGGTTTCTGATAGGGAGGGTTCCCCTTCTCCTGTTCCTCTGACCAGGGATTCCAATCTCAGGCCTACTGTGGTGGGGATCCACCCAGTAGAAGACCTGGGCCCAGGCCTCTCAGCAGAAATGAAGGAGGTCATTGCTACAGCAATCTCTCAAGGGCCTCCAAAGGTGTGAGGCGCAACCACAGGTTCCACAGCCAGCACCTCCCATTCCTCAGACCTCTCCAGTTTCCTCAGGTCCCCCACATCTCTGTCCCCATTGGTGGCCAGTGCTGAATCGGTGTGGGATGATGAGGATGTTGGGGGTCATGACTTATCGGATGATGAGAACCCCATTCCAGATAAACCAGCCCCATTCCAGATAAACCAGCCTTTGCTGGATTGTTTTAATCATCCTTATTCAAGTCAATCCTGTTCACGGCCAAGGTGTCCACTCACGTGGAGGTGGTGGTGCCTCTGGATCAGGCAGCTGCTGGTCCTACTGATCACAGTAAAGGTCTGTTCAATGAGAAGGTTCCCGCCCAGGAAATTGTTCCTTCTCCCAAACTCTTTTAAGGACATGGTCAAATGCCAGTGGATCCAGCCTGGCACCCTGGCCACCCCTGGAGGGGGGGATAATGACAAATGCCTTTACTCAGTGGATCCTTCCATGGAAGAGCTTAAGCTACCTTCCAATGATCCTCTAGTTCAGATTCTCACTTCCTCTTCAGTGCTCCCACCGGACCTTCTAGAAGGACTTAAGACGGAGGACAGAAGAGCTTAACAGGCTTGCCACAAGACCCATCAAGCCGCAGCTTGGGCCATTAAGGCGGCCACCTTCTCCTCATTCTTTAATAGGGCCACGATTGCCTGGCTTTGCCAGTTACTCACTAGGCTTCCGGCAGGGGACGCCAGACTGCGACATGACGTAAACAAAATTGCACGCCATGGCCTCTAATGTCACCTCTTGTAGGCTCTTATGGCTATGCCACTGGAACGTGGATATGCCTTTAAAGTGGAAGATTGCTTCTGCCCCCTTTAAAGGGGATACGTTATTTGTGGAGGCCCTTGACTCAGTTTTGGTTGAGAACAAGTGGAAGGTGATGCCCTCAGTTTCCAGGAAACCGGACTGCAGGTCGTCGTCCTCTTCCCACAGGCAGACTTCCCGCCCAGCTGATCCTCCGAACAGCAATTCCTCCTTTCAGCATTCCTATGCTCAGGGGACGGACCACAATCAGGATCAACAGCCATTTCAAGACAGGGCCTGTCAGCAGCCCTGCTCCCGTCATCTTTTTCGGGGAGGGTCTGGAAACAAACCCTTCTATCGGAACAAGTGACCACCATCCCAATCCTCCCATAGGGGTGCGGCGCCAACTCTTTGCCGACCGGTGGGAGGAGATTACCTCGGATGTGTGGGTGCTCCAAACGATTCGGATAAGCCTCACCCTGGAGTTCCTCCCCCCCCCCCGCACGCCACTTCGGGAGTCTTTAGCACCTCGTAGGATCCCTGCTCCGGAGCTTGTCGGGTGTGAGTCCCTGCTGGTAAAGTTGGACCTCAAGGGTCAAGTGGGTTTGCTGCTAACGTACCTGCCTCCCAACTGCGTCGCAGCAGCCCTCCCCTCGCTCCTCGAGTCAGTAGCCGAGCTAGCAATTGAGTTCCCCAGGCTCATGGTTCTGGGGGACTTTAATTTGCCTTCGCTCGGTGAACACTCTGATGGAGCGCAGGAGTTCATGGCTTCCATGACAGCCATGGGCTTGACCCAGGTAATTCGGGGCCCAACCCATTCAGCGGGTCACAAGCTCGACCTCGTATTCCTCTCGGAGCAGTGGACTTGTGACCTTGGTCTGAGGGGTAATGAGATCGTACCCCTGTCGTGGTCAGACCACTGCCTACTGAGGCTTGACTTCCGGAGGCCAAACCCTCACTGTAGGGAGGAGGAACCGACCAGGTGGTTCCGCCCCAGGCGACTTATGGACCCTCTGAGGTTCCAGACGGAGCTTGGGGTTATTCCTGATACTCTCGCCCACAGTTCGGCGGAGACTCTGGTTGCTGCCTGGTACTCGGCGGCATCGGAGTCTCTCGACCGGATTGCGCCACTATGGCCCCTCCGGGTCGGCGGATCCCGGAGACCTCCTTGGTTCACCGAGGAGCTCCGGGAGAAGAAGCGCCGGAGGAGACGCCTAGAGCACTTGTGGAGGTCCGATAAGTCCGAATCGAACCTAGCACTTCTGACAACATGCACCAAGGATTACATCAGAGCATTGAGGGCAGCCAAAAGAACACACATCGCTACCTTGGTTGCGTCCGCTGAGTCCCGCCCAGCCGCCCTGTTTAGGATTACCCACTCCCTCCTAAATAGGAGGGATGTGAGGGACCCCCTACAGGGTAAGGCTGAGGACTATGCCCAGTTCTTAGCGGACAAAGTTGCTCGGTTTCGGTCGGACTTGGACTCCACCTCTGCAGATCCAGCCGAGACACAGGGTGATAGCTTGGCAGACCATCTCTGGGTTGAGTTTCAGGATGTTACCTCTGGGGATGTGGACAAGGCCATACGAGCTGTGAGCGCCTCCACCTGTATACTGGACCCATGTCCCTCCTGGCTGGTTGCCAACAGCAGTGAGGTGACACTCGGCTGGATCCAGGCGGTCGTGACCGCCTCCCTTCGGGAGGGGCACTTCCCCGCCGTACTTAAAACGGCGGTGGTGAGACCCCTCCTGAAGAAACCATCCTTGGATCCAGCCGTTTTAAACAATTATCGTCCTGTCTCCAACCTCCCCTTTGTTGGGAAGGCTGTTGAGAAGGTGGTGGCCTTCCAGCTCCAACGGTCCTTGGAGGAAGCTAGTTACCTTGACCCCTTCCAGTCCGGCTTCAGACCTGGTTACAGCACAGAAACCGCTTTGGTCGCATTGACCGATGATCTCTGGAGAGCCAGAGATGGAGGCCATGCGTCCATCCTGGTTCTCCTTGACCTCTCGGCGGCTTTCGATACCATCGACCATGGTATCCTTCTGCGGCGATAGCGGGAGGTGGGGGTGGGAGGCACTGTTTTGCAGTGGTTCTCCTCCTACCTCTCGGACAGGTCGCAGTTGGTGTTAGTTGGGGGGCAGAGATCGTCCCTGAGGCCCCTAACATATGGGGTGCCACAGGGTTCGGTCTTATCCCCCCTACTATTCAACATATACATGAAACCGCTGGGCGAGATCATTCGGAGGCACGGGATAAGATACCACCAATATGCGGACGATACTCAATTGTATCTGTCCGCCCTGTGCCAACTCAATGAAGCGGTAGACGTGATGAACCGGGGCCTTGAGGCCGTTAAGAACTGGATGAGTGTTAACAAACTGGTACTCAACCCAGACAAGACCGAGTGGCTGTTGTGTTTTCCTCCCAACAATTTGGCCAGTGTTCCGCCGCTCAGGCTGGGGGGTCAAATTTTACACCCCTCAGATAGGGTTCGTAACTTAGGAGTCCTCCTGGACCCACAGCTGACTTTCGACCATCATTTGTCAGCTGTGACCAGGGGGGCATTTGCCCAGGTTCGCCTGGTCCGCCAGTTATGACCCTACCTGAACCGGGAGGCCCTCGCAACAGTCACTCGAGCCCTTGTGATCTCTAGGCTGGAATACTGCAATGTGCTCTACATGGGGCTGCCCTTGAAGTGCATCCAGCGACTGCAGTTAGTTCAGAATGCAGCTGCGCGAGTGATAGTGGGCGCACCGCGGTTCGCCCACATAACACCCATCCTCCGCGAACTGCACTGGCTACCTGTTGATCTCCGGGTGCGCTTCAGGGTACTAATGACCACCTATAAAGCTCTCCATGGTAGTGGATCTGAGTACTTGAGAGACCGCCTCCTGCCGATTACCTCCCTCAGACCAATTAGATCGCACAGATTGGGCCTCCTCTGAATTCCATCCGCCAGTCAATGCCGACTGGCGACTACGCGGAGGAGAGCCTTTTCTGTAGCAGCTCCGACCCTGTGGAACGACCTCCCCGTCGAGATTCGCACCCTCACCACCGTACAGACCTTCCGCACAGCCCTCAAGATCTGGCTATCCCGTCAGGCCTGGGGATAAGTTCCTAATTCGCCCCACCCGAGTGTTGAATGTTGAATGCAAGTTGTGTTTTTATTGTCTTATTTTATTCACCTACTTTTTTTGTTTTTGTATTTGCACCCCCCCCCTTTTTGATTGTAAGCCGCCCTGAGTCCCCTCAGGGAAAAGGGCGGCCTATAAATTCCAATAAAATACTAAAAATACTAAAAAAATACTTCATTTGTTGCCCAACTCCCAGGTGTCCCACCAAGAGGGACCTCATGGAGACTGAGATCCATCACCTCAAGGAGATCAGGGCCACAGAAGCGGTTCCCCCAGGGCAAGAACGCAGGGGGTTCTATTCCATTCTACTCCTAGTGCCCAAAAGCTCAGGGCGGTGGAGAGCGATACCAAATTTGAAGAAGTTGAACCAATATGTGGCCTACAAAAGGTTCAAAATGCAGTCCCTCCAATCCATCTTGGGCTGCATTCGTCAAGGGGACTTCCTAACATCAACAGACTTGAAGGAGGCGTACTTTCATGTCCCCATCAGACTCGAGCACAGGTGCTACCTAAGATTATTTTATGCCAGGTCCCACTTTCAGTACAGGGCTCTCCCATTCGGCCTGTCGTCAGCTCCAAGGATGTTTACGAAGATCCTGTCTGCGGTCGCCACCCACGTAAGATCAAGACCGATCCACCTACAGTGTTACCTAGATGACATTTTAATTCAGTCGTCGTCGCTGGGGCAAGCAGCGCGAGATCTACGCACCACCATGCGGACGTTGCAGAACTATGGCTTTACCATCAACCTTGAAAAAAGCTACCTGGCTCCAGTCACCAGGATTCTACACCTGGGGACGTGATAGACACTTCATCTTGCCAAGTCTTCCTGTCACCAGACCACGTCGAAAGTCTCCAAGAACTGGTCCAAAAGGTCCACCTCTCCCCCAGCACTCGCATTGTCACCCTGTCACAATTGCTGGGGAAGATGATCTCGTGTCTCTCGATTGTTCCTTGGGCTAGGCTCCATACGAGAGTTCTGCAATGGTTGCAGATGCAGAGAGCAAAGACCAGCAATTCACTGGTCAAGGTATGTCTACCCACCAAAGTCATTCGGTCTCTCCGGTGGTGGCTTTCACCAGCCCTCCTGAAAGGGACTTACTTCAAGGAAGCACCCAGGCTGACCGTCACAACTGACGCCAGCATCTTCGGCTGGGGAGCTCACTTGTGCACCCCAGTGGCTCAAGAACATTGGTCAGCTCGTGACCTCTCGCACAACATCAATTGGTTGGAGCTGAGGGCGATCAGGCTAGCGCTTTGGAAGTTCCAGCACAACATCCAGCATCACCATGTCCTTGTCCTCACCAACAATGTGGCAACCAAGGAGCACATAAATCGCCAAGGAGGTACTAGGTCTCGGTCCCTCATGACGCAGGTGGACTGGCTGAGCCACACCAGGCTAGACAACTGAGAGTGGCACCTCCATCCGCGCCTCTTTCACCAATTATCTCAGGTTCGGTCATCACCTGGTCGACCTCTTTGACACTGCAGAGAACGCTCCGCTCCCCTGATTTTTCACCAGGTTCCAGTGTCCCCAGGTGGACGGGGTCAACGCCCTCCGATGCCCCTGGCCCCCAGGGCTACTTTATGCCTTCCCGCCACTGGCGCTCATTCCCAAACTGATCAGGAAGATTCTGGAGGAGCAGGCAGAGGTTCTTGTGGTGGCTCCATACTGGCCCTGGCAGACTTGGTTTTCCGATCTGACTTGCCTATCCATCGCACATTCCTGGAGGATTCCTCAGGAGTAGATCTCTCTTAGCCCGGGAGCTGTTACGCATCCGGAGCCCCAGTGGCTCAAGCTAACCATATGGCACTTGAGAAGGACCTCCTGAGGAGAGCCAACTATTCTACCAAGGTAATCAACACCATCCAAGCCTCCAGACGAGCCTCCACCACACGGATCTATGACGCCACCTGGACCATCTTTGCTAGCTGGTGCACGAAACATCATCTTCAACCAACAGCCGCTTCCCTTCCTCAAATTCTAGAGTTTCTACAGGAGGGCCTTGATAGAGGACTAGCCGCTAACACGATGCCAAGTAGCAGCTTTGTCCACAATGCTCTCATATGGCAACCATCATCCGCTCAGCAGGCACCCGGAAGTACGCAGCTTCCTCCGTGAAGCCTGCAACCTGAGTCCCCAGGTCGTCCATCGTTATCCTTCCTGGGATCTTGCCACTGTGCTCGGGGCGCTTACTGACCCCCCCTTTGAGCCACTACGTCATGCATCTTTACGACACCTGACTCTTAAACCTGCCTTTCTTGTTGCCATTACTTCAGCCCGCAGGGTTTTGGAAATTGCGGCCCTATCGGCCTGAGACGATTTGTGTACCAACCACTCAGACAGGGTTGTCCTTCATCTCAATCCGTCTTTCGTACCGAACGTTAATTCGTATTTCCACTGTGCCCAAGAGGTTGTTCTTCCAGACTTTTGTCCATGCCTGAATCACCCAAGGGAGTGTCGTTGGTATTCCCTTGATGTTCGGAGGGCAGTCAAGAAGTACATCAGATGCAAGGCCCCTTCGCCGGTCGGAGGCCTTGTTTGTCGCTTTTCAACCGACCTCGTTGGGTCGAAAGGTCACCTCATCTACTATTGGGAGATGGATCAAGGCTTGCCTACGAATAGCAGGACAGGCCCATTCCTTCTTGAGTGACTGCACATTTCACACACTGTGCGGCCACGACAGCGGCCTGGGCATCTGTCGACGAGATCTGCAAAGTGGTGTCCCCATCATTATTTGTCAGACACTACAAATTAGACAAATTGCATCCGCAGACGCTGCCTTTGGCGGGAGAGTGTTGCAGGCCGTTGTTTCTGAGACGCATTAGGGTTGGGTTGTTACTCTTTGTTTTTTGCAGCGCACAGGAAAGTGACCATTGGCTTACCTGAAGGGTCCTTTTTTGTGCGCTTGAGAGAGTCCAATCCCACCCTGAGGTTATCTCACTTCCATCGGATTTGTTCTTACTTTTCTGTGGACGTTATTGGGAGGGATGGAACATTGACATTGACTTACCTTTTGGGACCATGCCATAATTGAAAAACTGAAGATATCGGGAGACCAGGAGGCGTGGTCAGAAATTTCAATCCAGTCCATTGGGCAGAAGGACAGAATTTAACCCTTGCTTGGACTCTCCCGCAGTGCACAGAAAAGGACCCTTCAGGTAAGCCAATGGTCCTTCTCTGCTCAGATAGCAGTAACAATCCAGTCAAGGGGCCCTCCTGGATCCACTGCCTCGGATCGGCCGTAAAGGCGCAATCCGGTTAAGAGCCTCTGACGCTGCTGAATTCCAGGCAGCTACCAGAGTCTCCGCTGGACTGCGGGCGAGGGTATCAGGAACAACGCCAAGCTCCGTCTGAAAGCCCGAAGGGTCCATAAGGCACCTGGGGTGGAACCACCTAATCGGTTCCTCCTCCCTACAGTGGGGGTTTGGTCTCCGAAAGTCAAGCCTCAGTAGGTAGTGGTCCGACCATGACAGGGGTAAGATCTCACTGCCCCTCAAACCAAGATCACAACTCCACTGCTCCAAGAGGAATACGAGGTCGAGCGTGTGAACTGCCGAGTGAGTCGGGCTATGGGCTGCATCTAACTTTTTGGAAATTAATAAGGGCCTTAGTTGGCCAAACAATAATGGAAAACCAGTGAAGCATGTATATTATCTTCCAGATTTTATTGGAGGAGGGGGTCTAGATATTTTTGAATATCTTACAATGTTTAATTTATTAAGCACTTAAACCTTCTTTAAAGCACACACTTTTTCTGTATTTTCCATATAAATGATGGGAAAGTAAACGGTTAAATGTTCAGAATGACAACTGAATCTTCTTCCAGAGTCATTTTCACACACTTTTATATATCCTTTCAAATACAGCAATGCTGTGCTAGAGTAGCCCAAAACAGTATGGTTCATGGTAATCTGAAGGAAAAAATATACTTATCTCAGGTACAAAAAGATATAAAGATGCAAAAAGATTTCGCAGAGGTATAGAAGAAACTAAGAGCACATGGTATGAAGCAGGAAGTCATTATACAAATTTCTGCCCAGCCATAAACTCAATCGATGGTGTAAAACACTAAACCTCAACCTCCTGTCTTCAGAAGTTTCAAAATCATCGTACTGACCTACCTTAGAAACAAGGTATAAAGATTACTGGAAAGGTGTGGGAAGTCCTTTGAACACTAATCTGTTTTTAAATGCCTAGTCTTCCCATGCAGTTATATAAAAATACTCCTCCTAAACCATCTGATGTTGACATCTGCCAATTATATGGATGTTATATCTAGATTGCATCTATCTTTTTCTGTGACTTGTTTGATTACAAGCCTACCTTATTGCGGTATTAATTTTCTGAGACAAGGAGATTACAGTAGAGTGAGAAACCTATTTTGGAACTTGAGCTATTCTATTTCTAACCTGCAATTTGTGCCTGCAGTTGTTTGCATCAGTTTAGGCTTGATCTATCAAGGGCCATTACTTTGCTGTCCTCCATTTTCTTAGAAACAGACACATATTGATCAAACACATGGTTTTCATAGAAGAATCCATAATATAAGGAAAAAGAAAAAATCCAAAATGGTGTTTAAAAAAGCAGTTTGTACTGTTGGAATTCTTCCTTAAATGACATTTTGCAAAATGTATGGTATGTTCAAACATGTATGAAGCAGATTAGATGACAAAAGTAGATTGGATGCTGCCTGCAGAAACAATACACCCCTTCCTATAGCTTCTCAGATCTTTTGCAACTGAAACTATTCCATTTCAACCATTCAGGTAAGTACAAACCGTACAGTTCATTCTTTCAAGCTAGTAGTAATTTTCCCTTGACCTTGATCGATCTTCTCTTCTGTTTCCAACCTGTTTCCTGTTGGGGCATGGGAATCCAATCTTAGTCTATCAAATTAAAATTGTGCAGGCCTAGTTTATTCCCAAATTCAACATGATAATTGTACTCATTAGATTTAGTTATGTGGTAAGGAAGAGATTCTCCTGGAACCAAGTATTAGCTATCTTCAGTGGACTAAATGTTATCATTAACAGAGAGCTAAGTAGGAGTATGAGGAATTTTTCTCAAGGATGGATGAGTCATGGCTCTCATCTTCACATGTGTTAATAGTTACATAAAACCATGGATGTGTCCTTTAAAGGGCTGAAAAAGTGGCTGCTGAATTAAATCTTCAGCGTGACAGAAGAGGGAAATAATAAAATACCTAAACAGCAATCTTAATAATTGAACTTGATTTTTATCTTAATTCTGCTCACTTTTTGCATGGGTGGAACCACAGCGTGCCACTGAAAAGCCAGGTGTAGCTCCCATTCCAAAAAAGTAAATACACCAGTTCTTCAGTGTTTAAGTCTTTAAGACAAAGTCCTGCTAGTGATATACTGTATCTTGCTAAACTGAAGAGGCACATGGTTGATATCTGCACTTGATAATCTTCAAAAAGGATGCATAGTCTAACCCAGTGTTTTTCAACCACTGTGCCGCGGCACACTAGTGTGCCGTGACATAGTATAAGGTGTGCCGTGGGAAAAACGCTTTATATATAGTCAATATAGGCACAGAGTTAATTTTTTTTAACATTTTCTAATGGTGGTGTGCCTCGTGATTTTTTTCATGAAAAAAGTGTGCCTTTGCACAAAAAAGGTTGAAAAACACTGGTCTAACCTAATTCTGCACTGGAAAATTCCAATAAATACCTGAAACTCAGATTCATTTCCACAAAGACCATACTTCTATAGTAGATATGACATTCTGGGCAGGATAAATATGGAGAATGCTTAATTTAGCATTCTGTAAGAAATTTTTGGTTTTATTTTAGTATCATTATGAATCTTTTGAGTTTCTGCCTCATAATTTAATAACAAATGTTTATTAAAGCTATGGCTCTATGCACAAACAGAATGCACATATTTTATCCCTATCTCTGTATTTGGTCTAATTAAAAGATAGCCGAATCTGCTTGCATTGTTATAACTGGCTTATATGGCTGGTTATGTTCATCTAAGAGTCAGTTATCAGAGTCCATGATCTTGGTTATTGTGTATCATGAAAAAGTTTAGATTATGAACATATGAGTTCTTAATTCATGTGTAAGGATCTCTGGTTTACTTATTGGAGTCACATGGCATTTCTTGGAAACAAAAACCATCAAGTCTGTTATTGTATTATCCCAAGGGTAAAACAAATATTTTGTCAAATCAAGTAAACCAATCATTACCAATGAGGATAATCTAGGATTTGATTGTCTAGGATCTAAAAATGCCATTTTGAATAAGAATCAAGTGTTAAAACAAGCAGGGATCCAGATAAGCATTCAGTTACCATGTATAGAAAATAACTTTGTATTCAATCATGTTGTAAATAACTATATACAGATTTAAAATAACCCTTAATGAGTCGGTATTTTTGTATCACAGAACTGTTTGATATAATTTTTCAAAAAACTTTTTAAAAAATAAGTTTTTTATTTCAAATGTTTGAAATGCTTTGATCCACCCATAGGTATGGTAGCAAAACTAAATTGAAAAGGTCTAATAGAGGTACTAACATAGTTTCTTATCATTTTGGATCTCTCATTCACATAACCCAAAACCTGAAGTACCATATTTTTCGCACTATAAGACACCCTGTCCCCTACTAAATTGGGTGGAAATGTCTTTGCGTCTTATCGAGCGAATATTGCGGGGGGGGGGGGAATTGGTGCGGGGAATTCTGCAGCCTTCACTGCCAAGCAGCTGATTGGCGGTTGGATTGGCCTCCCGGAATACCACTGATCAGCTGTTGTAGGTGGTGGGTATTGCCGACTATCACCGCCCGTTCGCCACCAGCAATTGGCTGTGATAGGTGGTGGCGATCGGTGGTGAATGGGTGATCAATGGTGAACAGGCAGTGGTGATCCCTGCTGCCTACAACAACTGATCAGTGGTATTCCGGGTGGCAAATCCAACTACCAATCAGCTGGCTCCAGCGTTCTCCCGTGGAGGCAGCATACACAGAGGAGGCAGGCTGTTTGCTGTTTGCTACAAGGACCCTAGCCAGATGAATATTGGATGGATGCTGGGATTCCCTCCCCCTTGTTTTCCTCCTCTAAAGCTAATGTGTGTCTTATAGTCCGAAGCGTCTTATAGTGCAAAAAATACAGCATATCTTTTTTTTTAAATTCCTTGCCTGTTAATTTCTTAAGTTGAATTTGTATTTCATGCTAAATAATATGGTTCGGTTGATTTTAACCAACTGCTTTGTAAATCCAATCATTGGGGTTTGTAAACTAGATTTTCTAGCTTAACACTTTGTGAGAAGACAATAATTGTAGAATTTTTCATTATGATGATAATGACTTAGCCAGGTACGTGACATTACTGGAGGAATGTATGTTGTCGTCATATACAGTATATAAAAGTACATGATACATTAAAGATTCACTTTTAAAAAATCTCAGTTTGCATGGGAGGAAGACATCTACAAAATGATATGTTTTTGCCTGCCTTGCTTAAAAATAGAATATTATGTACATTACAAATGCTCCACCAAAGAATTGGTGGCTCCACTCCAACTAATTGGTGGCTTGAATAATCAGTGTCTTGGCTTTGATTCTGTACTGTATGTAGACTCTTCTGTTGCTTGGCTTTCTCCCTGACACCCACGTAATGTTCATGCATATGCAGTAAAGAGCTTTTTGTAATACACTGTACAGACACTGAGGCTAAACTGAAAACACAGCATTGTAGATAGATCCAGATGAAACAGTTGGCAGAAAGTAAAGGTTTGGATTACTGTCTTCTTTCGCTCTTTTTTTGAAGTAGGAATAAATACTGGCAAGCCAATCTGCTTGGGCAGTCTGTTGCTTTTAAGTAGAGATGTGATTTGTAATTATCTCAGCTCCTCATCCTAAAACAGTGTACCATTAATCCATTTTTTTGAAGAAACCAGAATGTTTGAGACTATTTTCAAAATTTTCAATTTGAATAGCTTCCTTGGTGCTTCCATTTAGTGAATTGATTTTTAAATCTCTTTCTGGAGACACATTTTTCATCTGCTCTACTTGCTTCCTCAGGTTCTTCCTCCCCCTTGCTATGTGTTTCTTTTTGCTGACCTTGCAAACAAGAATGAGGTCAGATGCTCTTTTGCACACACAAGATTATTGATCATGTTTTACTGGGAAGTAGGAGTATTTCTTTTGCTTCTATAAGGAGCTAGTTGAATGGATGGGAACAAAAAGCAAAATTACATTTTCCAGGAATTTCACTGTACCTTGAGTGGATGGCCTGATCAGCAAAAACTGTGTTTCTGCATCTCACTGGGAGCCAGGAAGGGATGGCCTTTCCCAGACAAAGGACTGTGTGTGTGTATGTGTGTGTGTGTGTGCGCGCGCATGCGTGCGTGCGTGCGCACCAGCCTGCCTATCCCTTTGTTCTCTTGTTCTGGTATACCATACGCTGACATAAAAAGCTGTTTTCCTGTGGCTTGGGATAGGGGGAATAAACAGGGGTAGGTTGATTGAATTGCAGGCAGTGTAGGGTAAAAGAAGTAAGATCTCTGGCTCCATTATGACCCCAGAAATGTTGGAAAAGCCACAGGACTGTTTATGAATATCTCCCAACCAGCTTTGTCATCATTACTATAATTTAACATACTATTGCATATTAGAGAAAAGATAATTCCCTTTTTTAGGTGAATGCTGTTGTGAAATAAATGTCTGTTATGGAAAGGCAAATCTCTGGAGAAGTTAATGCAAGCTTAAATATGGGACTAATCATGATTAAAGGAATGGATATGGAGATCGATTGTATGTTTAGTCTATTTGATAATCGTCCATACACAGAAGTACAGTTTTTCCTTTTATTTCATTTTCCGGGTCACTAGCTTGGGAATATTATTACTGAAGGACCTCTTCAGTAGTTTGCCAAATGAACATGTACATGATTCTGCATGTTAGCCATTTTTTTCAAGAAAGATATAATTGGCAAAGCTTGATGTTACTTTATTTCCCATCCCCTCTTTCTATTATTACTGATTTTGAATTTTCTTCCTTATCATGTATGTGCTTCCTTACCTAGAAAATAAATTATTTTGAAGTTTCATATTGTGCATATATGCTGGGCAATCAATACAATGGGAATATTTCCAAGGAAATATTCATTGAATCCTCGGGTCCATATGTTAATAGTTAACATATCTTTATTTTTTCCTCCTCATTTTAATATTTATAAATACTACAATAGAATAATAACCGGACATTTTTTTCTTTAAATATAATTTGATCTAGTAGAATATTTCAGGAATAAAATGTTAAAGTATTTTTAACTTGATTTTTAGCTACTTTACAAATTAAATAAAATGAAACATTAATATTGTACAAGAATGTTTCAGAATCAGAGCCTACTTGGCCCTTAGTAAACCAATTATCAAGAATAATTGTTGCTCTGGATGACTAAAAGTAAAAAAACAGCAGAACTGATGAATTTAAAACAGTTTTGTCAAATCATGTATGGATGCATGGGATTGTGCATGTTATTCAGCAAGAATTCTTGCAATCAGTTTTCTATTACCTTCAAAGACAAAAAAAGGCATCCTATTTTTTATGGTATGGTACCTCTACCGTAACAAAAAAGATTCTGGAAATTAGTGCTATAGATTGTACAAAGAATTGCAGAATATCATCTCTCAGGTTTTTTTTTTTTGGACAGATCAATTTTACATTGTATTCACTATTTTTCTATAATTGTCATGGAAATTAGATAAAGTTACATAAAAATTGTTAACAAAAAGAAACCAGTACAATGTAAAAAACTAAATTGGAAAAATGTATCAACACCATTTCTAAATGGGGGAAATCAAAGAGAAGTATCCCAGTTTCAAAGTTATGCTAAAGAAAATATTTTATGTATGCTGGATAAAAATGTTTCTGAGCAGAAGTGTCTTTAGAATGGCCTCTTTTGCATAATATGAAGGTAGATGCTTAATCAGTTCTTTGCCTATCTCCTGCTTTATTTTTCTTAAAATTTAAAAAACAATAATTTAAATTGAGCTAAGAATGCAGCTAGCATATGGAGATGGTGGCAGATTAAAAATAAAAGCCATAAAGATTGAAGCTATTAACCAAATTACCTGCCTTATAACAAGAATAGTTTATTTAAGCTAACTATGTAATACTGTACTTGAATTTGAAGAACTTCTAGATATTTAGCTGTGGTTACCTTGAGTAAACTGATAACTCCTTATTCCTGGTCCCAAAGGTGCTTTTTCAGGAGGCAACTAGACTTCCTTGTTTTTTTCTTTTAAGACATTTTGCTTCTCATCCAAGAAGCTGCTTCAGCTCTGACAGGATAGTGGGGAATGAAAGGATTTATATTCCTTGCAGACAGTTGGTCATTTGCATCCCTTGAGAGGGTCCTTGAAACACTTGGAGATTTATCTGTGTCCTTGGGGTCACCTGAGTAGTGCTCCTGGTTGCATTTTTTTCTTTAGAACTCCATTCCTACTACCACACCATTCAATGTCTTCAAAGAAAAAAAAAGAAAGTCCAGTTGCCTCCTGAAAAAAGCACCTTTGGGACAACCATGACCTCAATGACTGAAAATCTCTATAGACTTCCTTATTCCTGGGTTTCTCCTAATCTAATATCCTACTGTTTAAACTTCTTATACAATCTTATATAGTTGATTTTATTGCTGAATGTGATGAATCTGAGCATCTTGACAGGGTCCCTAACCTGTGGACAAAGAGGAGTAAAGTTTGTGTCTGTGTTTAGTAATTTATACAGAACCTACTTCAAGTAGCATGTAGTTGTAGGCTTTTTGAGGTTCAATGTGGTTGCATTGCAGAAGCAAGGCTATTCTGAACCAGACCCTTATCTTGGTTAAGAGACATTAAACTAGGTTGCTTTTTTTGTCATTCTGTACTCTCTTTGTGGACATGACAAAATAGATAAAGTAAATGAAACAAAAAGCAATGACTCAGCAGACTGACCACCATTTCCTAAGACGAACACCTAAAGGAAAGATTATTATTTCTGAGTTTTAAGATCAGTGATATCAACTTAATGATAAATCTGTGATTGAAAATTAAGAATTGAGAACGCAGGTTTAATACAAAAAAGTTACACAATTGTTTATGTCAGCAATCCCATAATGAAAAGAAATCTGTTGAACAAAGCTTTTGCAGTTTGTTCATAATATGATTAGGTAATCTAATTACACAATGCTATATGCAGCATTAATTTTATCTATGAAACTCATAGAAACAATACAAAATCCTTGAACATTTAGAAATAAATGACAGTTTTTGTTAGTGTGAGAAAACAAGAACATAGGGGACTTTTCTGTTAAAGAGAGAGCAAGAGAAAATATGCTGGTTATTTAAGAGGTACAAGGACATAATGCAATAAAAATGCTATTTCTTGGAGTGTTATGCAATGTAATTCTATATACAAAAGTCAATCTCAGTAAATTCAAAGAACCTTAGTTTCTGAAAAGTGCACTTACAATTATAAACATAATGTCATAATATATGGTTATGACATCAGACTAGTAAGCCACGGGAGGTGGGTTGCTATTCCTTTTTCTGTATTCACATCTTTTAGCTAATTGTGAGTTAATGTTTTAGTAACAAGGGATTGAATAATGGATTTTTGGTCCATTATATTTTAGATGCTTTCCAGGAAATCTTTTCAGAAAATGGGTGGAAATTACACATTTTAAACCAGAGGTAAGTTACAGATGTTGTTCAGTCATGATGCCTAGCAGCCTTAGTTAGCTTAGACATTGTTAAGGAGTGTTGAGCGATACGATTCAACAACATCTGGAAACTGACACGTTGCATTATCTCTGACATAGTCTTGATGGTGCAAATTCCAAGCGAAAAACTGCTGTTGCTTTTTGTAATTGAAACCATGTTGATTTTCATTAAAGCAAATAAAACAGTACCTTCGCAATGTTGAAATAATTTTAGGATAAGTCTATACCTGTAAACTGAGTTCTCTATGGAGGCCTGTTTACATGTCTGCCAGTAAGATCTATTATGATAGAGGCTTTAGGAATTCTTTGGAGTGCATGATTGATAATAATTTTCCAAAATTAAATATATTTTGTTTTTCTGGTATTTATCCTTGATATAATAGTTATTAATCAAAATTTGTTTCATAAATAAAGCTTTCTAAACCCTATAAACTGTCATGTTGAAAGATGCAACAAAATTCAAACACAATTTATTTGACCTGTTTTTTTAATAACTTTATTCTTTTTTTTTTTGCCAATGGAAGATGATAGAAATTTATCATTGGAGATTTGTATTTGGATGGTCTCACCATGTGTTTATTTCTTTCAACCGAGATGAATTGGACAGTTTCTTGTTCCTTGTTCCAGATGAGAAGAAGAGGAGAGGGAAGCAAGACAAAAATGCAAGAATTTTGGCATGTGGAGTGTGGAAACAAAACAATTAGCAAGCACTTAGCTGTTTGACAGTATTGTCTTTTTGAGTGTATGGTGTTTAATCAAGAGGAGCCTTCTCCCTAAATCTTTATAAAAAATAATAAAATGGAATCCATTTTCTAAATTAGCTTTCTCCAACCTGGTGTACCTATTAGCAGTAATTATACAGCTGGAACTAGTTTGGGGGAATGCCATTGAAAAAAAATGGACTAGTTTTCCTTGTGGCTTATCAATATAAGCTAGTTACACCTCCATTTTAGTCTGATAAGCAATAAAAATAAGTGTCCCAATAAGTCCTATGGGGTTGATAAAGCCCCTCTTTCTTTCTTGCCTTTATTACAGCCCTCCTGTTGAATTCATAAGAAAAAATGTTTTCCTACCATTTAAAGGGAATTGACTAAATAGGTTATATGAAATTTTATAGAGAAAGACCATGACAGTAAGTTCCCAACAAATTTAGCTGCTTAATCAAAAACTTATATAATATGATCCAAAAATTATACCAAAATGTTCTTTTTATTGCTTGGAAAAATATCTTCACTGCGGAATTATGTCAACGGGCAAAAAATCTGGGAATCCCAAACTTAATTAAATTTTCTTGTCTACCTTTGCTTAGAAAAGTCATAATAAATAAACAGCATATATTCAGTTAAACCACTTAGAGAATAGCGGACTTTTAAGGGAATTAGTGTATTGTACTGAATAAATATGTTCTAACTTTTATTATTGTTCCTTCCAGCCTCATTTTCTAACAAAACAAGAAAAATGAATAATATTCTCTATTCTGGTTTAGTGAAGCAAAAACTGAACAGTATCAACTGCAATATAATGAGTTACTCCTTCAAATTAGATTTAATATAATATTTCTACAACCTTATGTTCTGGGTTGAGTTTCAGTGGGATTGCAAAGATACAATTTCAGGTAAATTCCGTGAATACTTCATGAAAAATAAAAGCAAAGGTGTTTTCTAGTGATAATTTTTATAGAGAAAGCAAAGCTGTTCATGGTTTTGATTTTCTCTCATTATTTCTATGTAATGAAATCTGTAAACAATCAGTCTCAGAGACTACTAAGGACTCCATAGATATCTCACGCAGGGTTTTTGTATTTTTTTAAATATAGGCAACCCTATACTGTTAGGGAGGAGTACAAAACCATCTCCCTCTAGTTGTGTCACATGGAAAGCAATGGGAAAGAATGTCTATTCATTGCTGCCTCTGATTTTGTTAAATATTGTATAGCTGTTCTTTTATCTACTTTTAATTTTTCTTAGCCTTGGAAAGTCATGTTCTGCAGCTTGGGTACATAGATGTTCAGGCACTGGAAGTGACTTCTTCCAGTGCTTAGTCTCACATTATATTATTAAATGATATTTTGCAGTTTAGGTCTGTGGATGTTGTGTATCCCTTTCTCCAAATTATAGCAATGTTATTTCCCCTCTTTTAGAAATAATGCATTAATTCAGCTCTTTGCTGTTACAAATTATATAAATAATAGTATATCAATTTATGCTGAAACATAGCTGGAGGTAGTTTAATCTTTCAGTTATTGAATGGGCATATGCAAAATCTATCTGGGATTCTAATTATGTTTCACGTTTTCTTAATCCTGAGTAGAGGACTTGAATACAAAATCATTTTTCAACCTGAAATTTGGCAGGTTGCATTAGAGATGTCAAACCCTACCTGTGTGATTATAAGATGGCTTCAGTTAAAGAAGAACCTGTCACTTCTTAAGATAAAAGCAGAAAATTTCTCTTTGAGTAAAAATGACCTGGCATGGATTGGTCCAAGTAGATTTGCATTTAAGGCATCCAATCCAGATGTTGAAAAAGCAAAATGGTAGGTAGGTAAGGTAGGTAGATAAGACAGACAGACAGACAGATTTTTGACAATTACCAGCTTGAAACAAAGCATAAAAAGTTCCAGCCATAGAGAAATAACATATTTAAGCATAAATAAAACAATGTAACATTGTGTTCTATTAAGAATTGGGGAGAGAATAAATGAATCATGGCTGAAATCTAAAAGTAGATTTGAAGTATTGTATTTTTCGGAGCATAATATGCACCGGAGTATAAGATGCAGCAAGGTTTTGAGGAGGAAATTTTTTTAAAAAAAGTTTTTGCACTCTGCAAACCTCCCAAAAGCGGCCCATTTTTCACGAAAACAGCCCTGGGTTGTGGGTTCCCCCCCCCCCCAAAAAGGCATGAATAGCCTTTAGGAGACTTGTAGAGTAATGCTGGGGACGGGGGGGTGGACGGGATGTTTTTCGCTCATTTCTGTCCTCCCCAGCCCCCAGGAGCTCTGAAAGCCTTCTAAAAGCTATGCACGGCCATTTTGGTGAAAGGGGGCAGAGTTTTGGGAGGCAAAAAATGCTGTATTCGCTGTATAAGATGCACACAGACTTTCAGCCTCTTTTGAGGGAAAAAGGTGCGACTTATACTCCGAAAAATACGGTATATAGCGCAATAAATTAAGTTTATAGGAATAAAAAGGCCTGTAAAATCCAGTAAGGAAGAAAAAGTGAAATGCTCATATATCTTCCTTTCTATCCTTTGAGATAAGATTAGAATCAAACAGGTGCAAGACAGTAGTAGACTATCCTCCTGCCTGGACTCCAGTTTCTTCTGTCAAGTTTATAATCCTCTATAGCAGATGTATATGTGTGCCAGAAGGAAGTGTCTATACAGCAAGTATTCAGATAATTTAGGAAGCAAACAAAAACAAGTTGCATAGTAATCCCTTCCCAAACCTCATTTTGGTTATTACCCAGGTACCTGGGCAGAACACGGCCACTTATCTCTTGAATACGAATTACATGGATAAATGTTAATAAGAATTTTAAAGATACATTTTAATTCTCTTAAGTCACTATCGTCTATTTCCCCTCCCGTCTCACACATAAATAGATAATATGTATTCCAAAATACTTTTAGTTACTCTAAAAACAGGAGTAGAGCTTTAAATCTATTGACTCTAGTCTATCCAATCTGGTACAGGAAGAGTATTGGTTTGCGCTGTGCTTATTTTCTTTGGCTTGTATGGACAGGCCTTCAAAAAAAGGAGTATCCCACTCTCATCAAAAGCCCAGGTTTTGCTCTGCCCTTAAGGAGGGGCCCAGCGAGGAAAAAAAAGGTTGATCCGTTTCAAGATTCTCTCTACCTCTGCCAACCCCTAGATAAGAAACAACCCTCACCACTTTGTATGATGTTATAAAGCCTGGCAGTGTGCTTGTTTAAAGTATAGATCTATATCATTTTGCTTTTTAGAAGTAACAATAACAAAAAACCCTGTGCTGCAAGCTGTAGCCAGCTGCTGGTTGGCAGCTTTGCTTGAACATCTGGTGTTCCTGGGCTGTTCTAACGATAGGATTCATAAAAGATTATAATTCAGGCCTTTAGAATTCTGAACCACCACCCCCTCAAAAAAAAAAGTAAAATCCAAGCTGATTTTACTGCATTTTTTAAAGGAGACAGCTGGAGGGTGTGTTAGCAAAATAGTCAGGATGCTTCAGCAGCTTTGTAATTAGCACTGCTATACGGAGTTGAATGGGAAATCGGCCCTGATGGGAAACTTTTCTTTTCTTAAAAAGTAAAAATAAATTTAAGAATCATTACATCATAGTTACAATTTTTATTAGTTCACGTCTCAAAGATTCTCTCTCAGAAAGAAGTGATTGGCTTCTGTTTGATGGAGAGGATCAAATATATGTTATAACATAGCATTGAGATGCTGAGGTCAAAGAATCCCAGATTCTTTTATGCATTGGCAGCAAAATTATATAACAGCAGTTTTATTTGGAAGTGCAGTTCCATCATGCAATCAGTACATAATATATTTCAGTCCTTTCTCTAGCCCTTTACTTTGTTAGGAATTAATTGAAGCTTGAATACTAAAGAGTTGAAAGTACTTTTGCTTGAATGCTGTCCAAACTATAGACTAAGAAGGAAGAAGATAAGTCAAACTACAATTAATTGATCAGAAATCAAGATTGCAGTTGCAGCAACTTTTAAAATCCACAGAAAACAAAAAGTCTCATTTAAGTGAACAGCTGTATCTGTATATAGTGTCTATTTTTACCTGGATTTTTTAAATATATTCTGACGGTTGAACATAGGATTTTTTAAAAGATAATACTAAATACTTTCTTGAATTCTGATGCAAATTTTAAGCACCCCACCGAGCCAAGGACCTATGAATTTTCTGCCCAGCTTCTTTCTCCACCATTCCAAGTCTTATGACAGATTAGTTGTATGCTTTAGATTCATAGGTACTTCTTTTAAAAACAGATACATAAATTCAGTCACAAAGCTGAAATGCAGGGCCAAGGAAATAGCATTGGAGCTCTCAATATGGTAGCATTGCTAAAGCTAAGTAGATGTGAACTTGATTTGCTAGGAGAGAGCTCTAGGAAAAGACCAAATTACAAAGTTATTTCAGTACTTAATATCATTAAAATAATTCTCCTGGATTTTGGAGTCATAAATGTATTGTGGGTTATGCCATTTAAGTGTCCTAGTAATGCAAGAACATACACTTATTGAGAAATGTTGTAGGTTTTGTATATTAGGTGACTGTTGTGCAAGCTTCCCAGAAATGCAAAACCTATATGAATGGATCTTGAAGCCAGGGATTGCTAGAGCATTTGCTCTGCTTCTCTTTGTGCATCTTTTTAGCTGCTTTAATACCTTGAATGTTGTTGGACAAAGTTTGTAGTCTCCATTAACAGAATGGAGACTTAACATATAGCTAGAAGTCCTATGTATTTAGCTTATTGTTTACTTATTTATTAATCAGACGGATTACCACTTGGTATGTATTCTATTCAAGGTTCCCAGAAAAAAATCAGTGAGATTGGAGGTGGCTTGAAACTTTGAAAGATGTACACATGGAGGTATAGAGCTCAGCTGATGATGAAGGGACATAGAACAAAAACATGGAATTGTACTATCCGGTCAACAGATGCCGGAAGTCTGATAGGAGACCTGGCCTGCTTGCAGCTGTTCTGATTCTGAAAGTTCCAGGAAGTAGAGTGGAGAGACAGAAACATTAAGAGGCAGGAAGCTGGAACCCATGCATGTATATACTGCATATCAGTCAACATCTTCTTCCATGCAGCACCATAAACAGTATCTAAAATATTTATTTCCATTGGTTTTGTTTTCTAGAAGCTGCCAACACAGAGTTGCTTGATTATGTCATTTTCAGAACAGAAGCCAGATTATTCCATAATACAATTGCAAAAAATATTTTGCCATTTGAATGTCCACAAATACACAGCTTTATTCAAGATAACCCTTTGCCTTGATTGCTTGATTGATATTCTTGGAATGGAGACCTTTCTTTTTCTTTCCTTCAATCCCTTGAATCAATAATCAGTCAAAAAACACTACTTAATATTCTGAAGAAGGAGAAATTAGGAATAGCTTGACATCTTGGTTTGGTAAACTATAATTTTACAAATATTTCCTATATTTTTTCTAAGGAGCCATAAATAACATACTTTAGAGGGTGGGGTTTTTTTGAAGCTGTTATTTGAAATAAAACAGTGCAACTTCTATGTATAGATAAAACATGTGACAAATTCTGCTTATTTGAAAGCAGAATTAGCCAATTAGAGTAAACTGAAAATGCAAGGATCCAAATGATTTTAAATGAGGACTGTAAAAAAACAACAACACAGCAAAAACAAACAAAAAACTAATTGTGCTATGAAAATAATAATGTAGGAAATACAGAAAGCTAAAATATTGCAATCTTTAGTTATGTGATTCTGAACAGAAATAAAAAGGAAGAACTTCATTCAAAATAAAGAGGTGTATTACTCTTGGCTTTCAGTGCTTCAGTATATAGGAAGCATAATGAATTTTCCCTGTTGCAAAAATTACTTTTTGATTTTTGAAATGTTCAAAATGTTCTACATGTTCTCTTGAATATTGGATATGAAAAGAAAGGCATTTTTGTTTGGAAGAAATTTGAGGAGCAAAAATGGGTGCTATACTGCTTAACCAGCCCTCAAATAAAGTTCTCCTAGGTGCTGCTTGGAGTATCCAAGCTCGGGTTAACTTCAGCTTGCTGTCCAAGGAACTGAGTTTTAAAAATGATTGTAGCTCTGCCTCTTGGTTGCCTCAGAGGCTCAGTTTCAAAAAACTCAGTCGCCCTACAGGATGTCTTTTTGGGGCTCCAGTCCTTGAGCAGCAAGCTGGACCCCAAATCCTTAGCATAGTGTAGATCCTTAAATTTTTCCTTTACATCTATAGCCTTTTAAGTTTCCAGATAGTGGTTTTTTTTTTTTTTTGCAAGATCTAGCCTCCCGTTGCTCCGTTTGCCTCTGCATCGCGCGGACAGGCTCCCTGGAGCGCTGACAGCCTGGACGCTGTTTTGGGCAGGTCTCCGAGTTGGGGCTCTCTGAGCGGCAGCCTGTAAGTACGAGGGGAGCGTTAGACAGCCAGTAATCCCCTCGCGTGGAGCGCTAGGCTCCCCGAAGCCCTGACGATGCTCCAGGCACGTGCGCGCAAACACGCCATTTTGGGTAGCAGATTTGGCACGCTTTTGTTCCTTGCTGCGCAGCCTGTCCACCTCAGCAGATCGCCGCGGAGGGCCGCCATAAGCTCAGGGCCTAGCACTGGGTGGCCAGGCAGGCTCTTGCCCTCCTTTTCCTTTCCAGCGGCTGCAGGGAACCTTGGCCTAACCAACCTTTCTACCCTGCCTCAGCGCGGATCTGTGGGCACTTGGCTGCCTCCACAGCCAGCTCCATTCAGCTTTCAGTTAACGCTCCAGGGCCCAGTGCCAGTCAGAGGCCCAACGCGTGACTCAGGCCCATCCTTCCTCAGGCCTGTTCTTTCTGTCTGCTGTCATCATGGAAAAACAACGCAGCCCTCACCACAGCAGCGAAGAGAGGCAAGGAGACAACCTGACCAGGTCCACTCCCAGCAAACGCAGTAGGCCCAATCCAGCGGCCAAGGGTGTTGGGGTGGGTGCTCCCCCCAAGGGAGAGGGTGGACAGCATCAGGACTCTGGTGAGGAGCAGCCGCTCGACCAGGTCAGCGTCAATCGTCTCCCTCTCTCAGCTGATGGGGAAGCTGGTGTCGTGCATTTCGGTGGTCCTGTGGGCGTGGTTGCACATGTGAGAACTGCAGTGGTTCCTGCTCCCTCTCCAGAAACGCAAGGCCAGCAACTCCAGACGGGTGATACGGGCCCCCCCGAAGTTCCTCTGTTCCCTCAGGTGGTGGCTGTCAGAGGCCCTCCTCAAAGGCAGTTGCTTCAGGGAACCAGAGCACCGAATAATAACTACAGACGCCAGTCTCTTCGGCTGGGGGGCTCACCTAGAGACTTTGGTGGTCCAGGGCAGATGATCACAAACGGAGCTCATCCACAACATTAATTGGCTAGAGCTTCAGGCGGCCAGGCTAGCCTTGCGCCGTTTCCTCGATCAGATCAGGGGCTGCGATGTACTGATTCTGACCGACAACATAGCTGCCAAAGCTTACATCAACCATCAGGGCGGCACGCGGTCCCTGGCTCTGATGTCAGAAGTGGAAACTCTGGGTTACTGGGCAGAGAGACATTTGGCCTCGATTCGGGTGGACCACATCTCCGGCGTAGACAACGTAACAGCAGATTGGTCAAGCAGAACCACCATCCAAAACTCGGAGTGGCGGCTCCACCCGAGACTGTTCTGCCAGCTGTCCCAGAGATTCGGCCATCCAGTGGACGACCTGTTCACCTCGCCGACCAACACGCACCTCCCCCGGTATTTCACCAGGTTCCACTGTCCCGGGGCAGAGGGCACAGACGCTCTTCGATCCCACTGGCCTCCAGGTCGACTGTATGCCTTTCCCCCTCTTCCTCTGGTCCCGCAGGTCATACGAAAGATCCTAGAGGAGGGAGCGGAAGTGTTGCTAGTGGCTCCACACTGGCCGAGGAGGACTTGGTTCGCCGACCTGGTCAGCTTGTTGGTATCCCGGCCGTGGCGCATACCTCAGCAGATCTCCCTCAGCCAGGGGGCCGTTCAACACCCGGAGCCCCAGTGGCTGCAGTTGGCCGTCTGGCACTTGAGGGGGACCTCCTGAGGGTTCACTGTTTTTCTGACAGAGTCATCCGGACTATTCAAGCGTCTAGGCGACCCTCTACTGTCAGAATTTACGAAGCAACTTGGTCGTCCTTCTCACCTTGGTGCCTAAACCGTCAGATAAAGGCTTCGTCCGCAACCATCCCACAAGTCCTGGACTTTCTGCAGGACGGTTTGGACAAGGGCCTCGCGCCCAACACACTCCGTCGGCAGGTGGCTGCCTTGGGCACCATTCTGTCCACTGACTCCCAGTTACCACTTTCTAGACATCCCCAGGTTCGGGGCTTGCTGAAAGGGGCTTCCAACATCTGTCCGCCCACTATCCACAGGTACCCCACCTGGGACTTGACTGTTGTACTACAAGCGCTTGCTGCGCCCCCCTTTGAGCTGTTGCAGACGGTGGGCCTGCGCCACCTGACCCTAAAAACTGCCTTTCTAGTTGCCATCACCTTGGCCCACAGGATATCAGAGTTGGCCACCTTGTCGGTTAGAGGCAACCTATGTATCTTCCACTCTGATAGGGTCATCCTATGGTTGGATCCTGCTTTCGTCCCAAAGATCAACACCGTTTTCCACAAAGCGCAGGAGGTGATACTTCCGGACTTTTGTCCGCGTCCTAGGCACCAGAGAGAGGTAATATGGCACAAGTTGGACGTTCAGCAAGTGGTGCGCATTTACATGAAGCGGACTGCCCCATTTCGTAAGTCGTAAGTTGTGTCATTTCAACCTGCTTCCATGGGAAAGAAGGTCACATCCTTCACCATAGGACGTTGGCTCAGAGCGAGTATCAAAATGGCTTACGAGACTCAGGCCAGGCCGGTACCTCCTAGAATTACCGCACGAGGCGTGCAGCAACTTCGGCTGCTTGGGCTACTCAAGCGCCAATTGAGGAAATTTGCCATGCCGCTACGTGGTCCGGTCCGTCACAATTCATACGAAACTACAAACTTGACGTGTTCGCCTCTGCTGAGGTGTCGTTTGGGAGGAGAGTTTTGCAGAGAGTCGTGGCGAGCACGCGGCCCTGGACAGTTCTTCTTCCCTCCCGACTTCAACATAGCTTTGGCATGTCCCCTGCTTGGACACTGCAAGCAGCGCTTAGGAGAAAGACCATTGGCTTACCTGAATGGTCGTTCTCTAGGCACTGCGGAGTGTCCAAACCCACCCTTGAGGTGGAGCCACGAGGTGTGTTTCACCTTGTGTCTTGGACTTGGACTTAGACTGGTTCGAGTTATGGACTATGGGATCTTCTTCGTTTTTCGAAACTGAGCCTCTGAGGCAACCAAGAGGCGGAGCTACAATCAATTTTAAAACTCAATTCCTTGGGCAGCAAGCTGAAGTTAACCCGTACTTGGGACACTCCGCAGCGCCTAGAGAACGACCATTCAGGTAAGCAAACGGTTTCTCTCATTTAAAAAAATTGCATGCTATAGTGTTCAGCAGCTCTGCTAACATCACTCTGATCACTTCTGGATAGCCCTAAGGCTCAGCAGACAGAAATGTGATATCCAGGCCAAAAATAGGTACTAACCCACAAATAAGGAGCATCTTTTTTTCCTATTGATAATTAATATGTTCTCTGTAAAACTGAAGTGCTTCCAAAGATAAGAAGCCAACTGATCAGCCTTAGGTATAGCAACATATGTATTATTATAGCATGTGACACTAAAATCTTCATATAGATTGCCCCAGAGATGTTTGTTTTTGATTTTCTAACTCAAGACAATGTTGTATTTTACAGCTACTTCTTAACTTTTATAGGCGTAAACCTCAAATTCCTGGCATATTGCTGTGCAAGTGTCTTTAAATGACAGGTGGTAAATTGCTTGCTTTAATGTATAACAGTTTGAGGTGCAAGACTTTACAGATCTTGGAGAAGTCCACATTGAAATTAGAGACCAGATTAGAACTAATGATTGCCTCCACATTTTAGGAGATTGAATTCTTATTCACAAATTACTACCTTTTACAAAGTGGTTTTGGCTTTTTGACTTTTTGTCTTTATTTGCATAACATTTTACCAGCATCCATCATTCCACATAAGGTATTCAAAGTTCCTCCTGAAATAACACTGCCCTATGTATTAGATCAAGATGGTAAAAATGTGGATTACCACTAGATGCCAACAAAGAATTAAGGATGTCTATATCTCTTTGCTGCCAATTACTGATTTTTTCCCCCTGATCTTCAGTAGGTGATCACATTTCTTTCTCTGCTCCTTTTTATGATTGTGCTTTTAAATATTTTTTTAAAAAGAACGTGCAGGCAATATTTGATAGCCCTATCCAAGTAATCCCTATTAATTTTAATAGGGAGTTCCTTTGAGGTAAGTGTGCTGTGAATTTCCATTTTATGGCCTGATACTTGGCACATTTATTAAAGTCTGATGGCCCTTAATCCTTGGTGAGCATGGATAAGAGTGCAGCCTCATTTACCCTACACTCCTGATCAACAGGCAACAGTACAGGTTACACTAATTCTAAATTCAGAAGTAGGGTTGGTCAGTGCCATCTGGGAAATGTGAGTGGAATTTCCTCCATGCTACTTCCTCATTTTTGGTCCTAACTCTTGCTCCTGTTTCAACAAGTAAGTCTGGAGTGACTGACTATTATTCCCCCCTCCCCCCAATTCCAATTTTCTCTGAATTGCTTTTCAATATGGCATATTCTTTTCCTTACTTAGCAGAGGATAAGGTCTGCTCTTTTAGCTACTTATCTGTTCACTTGGCCACCAGTTTAATGTTACTGTGATTGACGAGGCCATACAGTACTGCTGACCTCATTCCCCTTGGTCTCCTACAGAGCCAATGCACATGGCAACGCCCCCCTGTTGCTTTGGCAACTGGGCCAGAGCAAGCCGCCTTCCCACATAGCCTTAGGATAGATGGATTGCAGTTTGATGCAGGCCTTTGCATTGGGCGTTTATGGCTGGCAACATTCCACTCATTTTGCTGTTCAAGGTAGTGTAATCTAATTAGAATCTGAGTAGACAAGTTCCTCGGTGGTCAGTATCATTGGACACTATAACTATTATGCAGAACTGCAGCAAAACACAATGCAGAATTTTAACCCCTAGCAAGAGCAGGAAAGGGAAGAAAGGGATGGGTGTAAAGTGTATGTGTTGAAGCTGGTCGCCCCCATTTTTCTCACTTGTAGCCCTGTTCTTTTTGAGCTCCAACAGGGTTTGATCCAAATGTGTATCAAAGTTGCATGACTATCTAGTGTCCCACTTCAGATTACATGCTTGTGGGCTGCATTTTTAGCAATCTGCCATTAAAGAACATCCAGGAAACAAAGAGGCCGTCCTTTGCGTGGAACGGCATTCAAAAATATAACTTGGGCCCCAATCTGGCTTGGTATAGTTATGTATATGCCCTCAGGCTGTGCAGTTTTACTGCACATATAGGTTAGTTGTAAATTTTGTTGTGGAGATGTTTGTGTTATAAACATGGATGAGCTAATATTTATGGGTTTCTTGTGTCAGGTGAATACACAATGGTAAGAATCAAGGAATGTTTAGGAAGTAAACTATGCATTTGTTTATATATTTGTGCAATAATTTTAGACTGCCCATTTTAGCAGAGGACTCAAGATAGTTTAAATCATACAAAAGTAACAAAATTTATTCTAACTCATCTAAGTAGCCCTTATACTATTAGCACCCATATGCTCTGCAGAACAATTACATTTTTAAAAGCTTAAAAGATGGGGGGGGGGAGGCATTTCTCATATTGAGTGACAGGACATTTTTCAAACATGGCAACTCTAAGTTAATGTGAACTTCAGCTCCCAAAATTCTGACTGGGAAATTCTGGGAGTTGAAGGCCACTTATTCAAATTGACATTTGAAAAATATTGTTCTAAAGAATGGAAGCTGCTTCATTGGATCTCACCTCCTCACCATTTGCAGGATAGGAACCCTCAGCACACTTTCCTTCAGTGATTGTAAGGATTAAGCTGACTCTGATGGAAAGAGGAATCCAAGTGCTAATTTTGCTTTAAAATCTGGCCTGTCATCTCTCTCTGCCCTATTTTTGCACTCATCCAATGAGATCTGGGTCACATTACTACCACAAACAGGAAAAAAAACCCAGTTCAGAGCAAAATGTCCCATCTGGCGCACAGGCAAGTAAGCAAAGCCATAAGGTATCTTTTTCCTGCATATGAAATAAGCAACATAATGTGGAGATTAATAGTGGAAACTAACAATGGAGTAATGATGGCAGGGATAAGCAAACCAGGAGAGATCAAGGCCTAAGGAAGTTATAGTCCAAAATACCTAGATTGTACTTGGGCCACCTACTCATTCTTGAGGTATAAGCATGGGTCAGCCTCTGTTCTGGGTCTAGTTATAATTCATTGTTTCAAAGGGAAGGAACATGGAATAGAATTCTCTCCTCCCCTCCCACAAATGTTCTGTTCTTGAAGGCATTCACATGTTGCTCTGCCCTTGTTCTGGATCTTTTGAGTGTGTCCTTGGAAGCACATCACTCTCTGCTGCACTCATCATTAGTATTCAAGGTACTACTTTTGAAATAATCCTGCTGGTGCCAAAAGAATGTGTCAATTGCAAATAGAAAAATCAACCTGCTGGAAAAGAAATGCAGATCTCTTCCATGGCAACGTACAAAAATATAAAATCTTTCAGGGTCTCAGTGGGCTGATACCTCTTTCTTCTGCATTATTTCAAACTGAGATATGATGACAACTGGGCTACAGCCTCTGCAGATAATGCTAATTATTTTTTCTCCTGTGTCCTTGAAAAGGAACCTGTATAAGATCAACCCAGCACTCAGTAGCAGAGTCAAAGGGATGACACTCAGGTTTTAGAAGCCAAAGGTCACTCCACCCCTTCTCTGAATCCCATTCATTCTACTCTACTCTCATCTTGCTGTAAATAAATTATTATTAACCAATAAACTGTTCTTGTAGGTTTTGGGGTAATTGATGTGTGCAGCCATCCTTCCCCAATTTGAGAGCCCCCTGTATGTATTAGCCTCTTTTCCCAGAATAAACTTGGCCACTGCTGAGCATTCTGGCACTATGTCTGGAGAGCCCCAGGTCTGAGGACACATCATAGCCAGGAAGCATCTTATTAGTAATAACAATAATGGGTGGAGTTTTCTATGGTATGTTAATCTTAAAATCAGCCATACTTCATTTCAGAGAGATGCCCTAGATTTCTCTTACTATCCTTGGGGAATCCTCTGGAAATTTTACATATGCTAGTTTTCTGTCAAGAATTCTCTGCCTTATAATTTATTTCTATATTTTGACATTTCCCTTTATAAACAAAATAATCTTCTGACTCTGTATCAAAAATATACTTGGAAGAGGGGGCTTTGTGGAGAACTAAAAATAGGGTGAAGCTGCAACTATAAGAAAAACAAGGATGGGATGAAGTCTGAATTGCAGGGCAATTTCTGTGGTAGCTTTCCTAAATCTCATTGTGGTATTCATGCTTCTTTAGTATTTGGTATTCTTGAATTCCACTTTTTGGAAGCAAAAGCAAGAGGGTGCAATGGATTTTTTTCTTCTATTCAATTTTGTCTGTTTTGGGGAGATTGGCTGGACAAGTCCCTGCAGTTTTCTTGGCTAGATTTGTCAGAAGTGTTTTGTTACTGTCTTCTTCTAGGGCTGAGAGAAAGTGGCTAGCCCAAGATCACCCAGCTGGGCCTAAGGCCAGGCCAGAACTCCTGTCTCCCAGTTTCTAGCCACTGCTTTAACTACCCCACCAAACTGGCTCTTGTCAATGGTTTAGTTTTTGGCAAAAGAGGATGGAAAAAAGCTTTCATATAATCTCTATTCTAATTTGTTTTGTAATACTTTCAACTTAAAATCAGATGGAATTTTTCCATAGGAAAATGACAAGTCCAATGCAGCTGTTGAGTTTTCTCTGTACCTGACCAGGGCAAATTTTTGAGAAGAACTATACAGTTGACTGAGTGATGCAACATATAGTGTAAGGATCTGGGAACGCCTTTCTGACCTTGGATTTCTAAAGCATGAAATTTAATTATCCTGGTCTTATCATGCATGACTTAAAGTTATGGCCCATTAAATTATGTAGTCAGCACACTTGACTCCATTACTCCTCAAGGGTGTCATCTCATTTGGTTTGGCTTTGTGCCATAAGACTAAAGAAAGGAAGTTTCCTGAATTGCCCCACCAAGTTCAGCTCTTCCTGCTTGGTTGCCATTAGGTTAGCCTACATTTCATGAACTCTTCAACAGAAAATTCTTGGTAGAGTTCCTGCACAAATATATGAAAAGATATGGAATTTTAGCCAGCTGCGATAGATTTCTATTTGCATGTAGTTGACTTAAATTGTGTAATGTTTATGAATGTGGCAAATATTGAACTATCGTTCTAAGACTTTCTTTCTCATTTGGTTTCTAATTCATGGCTTATACAACGCATAGGATTCTAATCAGCCATCACTGAGTAGGCTGGGAATTTTGAGAAGATAATTTAAAATTATCTTTAAAAAATTGTTCTTGCACATGGTTGTTTTCTTTAAATTCCTAGGTGGAAATGTTTGCTTATTTAGAGAATTTATATGGTCTCCGAACTCACTTTCAATGATTCTGGGCAGCTTACAAAAATAAAGTTATTTTATGTTAAATGCCTTTGCTAATTTTATTGTACATATTTGAAAATAATTAAAATATAATTATAAATGATACTGAATTGGGAGATTATTTTTTTTACTTCTGCAATCTCTTCCTGAAAGCTATTCCTAATGCTACAGTAATGTAGTCAGAACCGACTTCTACCAACTTTTAACAGGGTGTTGTGTGAATGTTCCCAGAAATTGATGCTGCCCAAAAGCAGGGTAAATAATCAGCTCCAATTGCCATACAGAAACATTTTGTACTATTCAGTGGTGGGTTGCAGGTGGTACACCCTGGTACAGGTGTACTGGAGCCAGCCCAGAGCCCCAGATACCGTTCTGGTACGGTGCTCCGGAGGGCCCGCCCCTGCTCCTTACCAGTGTTTAAAGGCTTCTGTGCTTCTGCGCAGGTGCATGGCACGTACAGCATTGGGCGTGGAACAGTTGAAGACACGGAGGCGCTAAGATGCATGCGCGCGCTGCGTGCATCCATGAGGACTCTGCCAGCCCCGTTCAAACTGTACCAGTTGGAACGGGATTTGCAACCCACCACTGGTACTATTGCAGTTGCCTCTAACCCTAACCGTCATACTTGCACTCCAGTGAATGCAAGACCTTTGTGCTTACAACTCTACCACAGAAATGAAACTTGCTTAAGTTTCTGCTGAAAGCCACTTTCCAATAAGCACTACAGTCACAGTCTTCCGGCAGTCAGTTTTTTTGTGAAATGAGCAGCATGTAAATTTGGTGATTGTAGGTATGTAGGTATGTGTATGTATGTATGTATGTATGTGTGTATGTGTGTATGTGTGTGTGTGTGTGTGTGTGTATTTTCGATAATTCAAAATGGTCATTTTTATTTATTATTCAAAATATTTCTTATATCACTTCTCAATCAGTGAAATCTTATGGCAGTAATTGTATGTATATGAATCTAAAAAGTTCTTAACTAGGAGATTTATTAACCAAAAAAAGTCACTTAAATAGAACATGTAAGAAGCTGGAACAACAGGCAGTGATAGGTATGTGTCTATTCAGATTGTCTATGTAGTATTCAAAACTATTACTGTTGCTAAAACCCCATGAAATTATTGAAAATAACTAATTGAAACAGGATGACAGGGAAAGAGAGAGAATTAGGTTATTCAAGCACATGGTTCTCTCATGTTACCGTCTGTGGAACTTATCTGAATGAGTCCTGTCTCCAAATCAATGTAAACGGGGATCTCCAATAGCTAAATCAGCTCTAGGGAAGTAGAATACTACTTCCTTTCATTTAGTAGTCTATTGTTTTTAGACAGCAAAATTGTGTCTGCACTCTTCCTGTCTACCATTGTGTCACCGATTGCTAGGGAACCAGCTATACTAATTTAAGGGAGATTTTACTAAATGAAGCAAAGTATTCTGTTTCATTTAATAAACTTGCCTTGTGTAGGGTGGGGATGTAAAACTCAAAACATTTTGTAGAGGTCGAGCCAAGGATTGCTTGTTATCTTGTTTGGAGTTCCAACTTTTACTTTGTCTTTTGAAGATAAATGTAGTATGTCTTTTAGTTGATATGACTTTGCTGAGGGGTAAAGCAGATTTGTCATTTATGATCTATAAGGAAGTAGTCATCAGATGAACCATGTTGTTGAATGAGCTGCTATAATTGTTCTTAATCTCTCCTTCACTCAACCAATGCCCTCCAAGTTGTGTTAAATTTGAGCTTGCAGCATACCTGTCAGCACTGGCTGGCAGTAAATTGGGGTGGTAAGAATTGCAATCCAACATATCTAGAAGATTCCATGTGTGGAAAGGCTGTTGTGGTCTAACTGAAATGTTAAGCATTTTACATTGCCCCATTTTTGAAATCTTGCAATTTGCCACAGGAATAGGAAGATAAATAAATCTAAGTTTCTGATCCCATTGTTTCTAGTTATAACTAGCTCTCACATAGGACTTAACAGTTCTAAAATGAAATTCGAGTATATGAGTAGTATGCTTATGAGCCATGGTTTGTCATACATACACTTGGTTAATTACAGTGATGAGAAATGTAAGCTTATTTTTTGCAATACATGCTTTATCAAGACCCATATGTCTCAGTTTTACATTGTAAAATATTTTTTATTTTTAATAACACATGTAAAAAAAATCACTTTTTTCTTAAATTCAAGGAGTAGAAATCTGGAAGAAATTTAAAGTATGTAAGAGGGGAGTGTACCATTCTGTTGGGTAAACTGTAAAATACAAGGACAATCTTAAATAGTAATTTTATGTTGTTCCCTTTATTTTTTTGATGTATGGTCATCTCCCTTTATAAGAGGCAACTATCACTATCTTATAACAAATTGATCCACAAAAAACTGGGATGTCATAGACTCAAAAAATAACAATTTAATGTGGCTATATAAATGAGAGCAGATACAATCTATGTGTGTGATTAGGGAATTAAAAGATGAAGTAAGTTTTGTTACTCCTCTGAATTAGAATTGATCATGGATTCAGGTTTCTTAAAGAGGTCCTGATAAACTAAAAATGTCAGGATGGAAAATGAATACCTAAATAATGAATCAATGGCATGTGGTTTTCTTTTGTCTTTGATTTGCTGTTAAATTTTCCAGGGTTTCTAACTCATCACTAGATACTCACCACTTTATTTAAATGGAACTGGATGAGTCATTTGGCTTGATTTATGTTAGGGAACATAAGAAGAAAAATCCTATATCAGCATAATATTAGAACTGATCCTCTCGGGTCTTTGACTCCTTTTTAGTTTTTTGAATCAGTGACATAGATCCTTCTTTCATATCAGTGGGTTAATGACAGACAGGAGATGCTTCATTTTTCAAGACAGCATCTCTTCTAAATTCATTTATCTGAATGGTTGTGATTGATTGCAAAAGCCGAGCATTAGAAATTGTGGCTAATATTTTATTTTAATTTAAAATATTTTTATTCTGCCCAGCCTAAACTCATATCATTGACACATACACTAAACTTCCAATGATTGCACTAAAATAGAAAATGAATTCCAATATGTGACATCAAAAAAATAAAGGATAGTAACACATCTGGTCTCTTTTTGCTCTATGAGAAACTTTTGCATTGGTTCTAGAAAAAATGAGACAAAAGGTATTTAGGACATTATATTACTGAACAGTTTGTGGCAATATTAAGTTTGATTCTACTTACTATTATGATATATAAGGACATGTCAAATACTGATCTATATAAAATGCTTTTCATTCCATTCTATGGGCCATTAAAAAAAAAGATCTTTAATACTAGACACTAGATTTCCTAAACACTGCAAAATTCTTCACTGAACCTCTTATTCAAAATTAGTGAATAAGCCTTGGAATTGTTGTAATGGTTTGCTAGATCTGAACAAAAGATTTACCCAGTTTTGAAATCTATGTTCATCTAGAAACATTGGAATATTTATATTGCACTTTAGCTGCACTCAAAATCAAAGATAATTGTACTTGTACAATGGCAATCCAGTGTGATTGCCATTGGTATCTATAAATATTCCTGTTAGTGATTATTCAACAGAAGGCATAGCAAATACGGTATTACTTTGTATCTACATAAAATACATATTAAATTTGCTCCTTTGTTCATTTAAGGGACAGGGAATTTTCATCATGCCTGTCTTCAGATATTTACATCCTATCCCTCCTCAGTGCCAAACCCAAAAGCAAACATGTAGAGGTTTAGATGCCAGCACTGGAAGAAACAGAAAGGATTTAACTTGTTCCTGAAAAAAATAAATAGGCTCATTGCACTTGGTTTTGCTTGTACAAGGATGGTCAGTAGAACAGCCTTCAGGAGGCAATAATATCTCTGGACATGGAGAAACCAGCCTTTTGGACATATTAAGGGGAAATATTTAATACTGCATATATTAACTGCAGCTAGAATCGTTTTTTGCTCAAAATTGGAAATGCAAGAACACTCCCTCTGAGCAAATGATAATAAGAAAAGTACTTGAATGTGTATAGATGGATAGGTTAACCATGGAGTTAAAGGAGAGAGAAGAATTAGAATTCCATAAAATCTGGAATATATGGTACATTTGGTTGGAAGACAGACGTAAAGCTAATACATAAAGAATATGTAAGATATTAAAAAGAAAGAAATGTATGCCTGTAAATATTGATATAATTTAATTGTATATATAATTCATAGCATAGTAATGTACATAGTTAGTAACTATGTTAATGTGAGCAACATTGATATGGAAACGCTGTAATGATTGGAACTATATGTTGCTTTTTAACATTGAAATATATTTAATAAAGTTTTTAAAATTAAAAAAAAAGAAAAAAGAACAGCCTTCAACCAAAGCTCCTCTGTTTTCTTGTGCTCCGCTTGGAGAGTCCAAGCATGGGTTAATACAGCCAATCTGCCCAGGACTGCATTGAAACTTTTAGCCATGCCTCTGGTGCTGACCAGTCTCCAGTTTTTTTCAATTCAGTCAGGCCAGTGGACGCACTTCAAGTTTCTCTTCTTGCAGATAGCTTGGACTCTCCTTTTCCTTTTATTTCCTTTTATTTTATTTCCTTTTCCCCCTTTGTTTCCTCAGTGAGCACCTTTTTTCCCCATTTTTTTGTTTGTGTGTTTCCCTCGCTTTCACCTTCCTCAGCCTCCACGGTATCCTGGGTTCGCCTGGGTGCCACAAGGTTGCAGGCAGCTGCCGGTGGAGGCATGTGGGTGGGAGTCCCGCTGCGATCAGACTCCTAGTTGAGGCTAGTTTGCTGCTGCTGTTGTCCGCACTCGCCCAGGGGAGCTGGCGGCTGGCACGGAGCCTTGGGATCGTCAATTGTAAATTCCGGTGGCCATTTTGAGAAGGGCAGAGTCATGGCCACCATTTTGTTTGCCCGTGATTTTCCTGTCCAGCAATCTGGCGGGTCTGCTCCTCTTGTTCTTCCTCCTATCCCAGGAGAGCGGCAGCGGAGTTTCTCTTGGCCCCCTTGAGTTGTCATCCTGGTGTCTGACCTGCGTGGGTGCTGGGAGCCATTGTGGCTTGCCCCAGGGAGTCTCTGTTGTGCTACATCTATGCAAGCCTCCCTGCTGCCCTCAGTGCCTCTTCTTCAGAGTGCTACAGCCTGCATCTACACACCCCTGGAGGTGGTGAGTGGTGGATTCCCTGCCTCTGGTAACCTCTTCCCATCAGAGCAGCAATGGTAGACAGGGTCCCTGAGGATCCACAACCAGACCCTGCCACCAGCAGGGACTTCTCCAGACAGGCTGGCAAAGCAGCCAGGGAGGCCATCGGGGGGAAAATCCTATTCCAGGCAGGGTAAGCGGCAGGGCTCAGGCCTAGACAGGGACACCATTCGCCGTCAGAAGGCCTTAGAAAAACAGTTTGATAAGGCTCAAGAGCAGGCCCAGGCCTTCAGGCAAGCGTCCCCTAGGGAGCCATCACCGAAGCCCAACACAGCCAAGGGCATTCTACCTCAGATAGTGAGAATGAGGGGCAGGAGTTTTCCCTTACTGCTTCCCTGGCCATGGCAGGGTCTCCAAGGCCCTCATTGACCAACCACGCTGATCCCTTTGCTTGTCCATCGGAGCCAGAGGAGGAGTTAGTCCCTGTGGGTCCGCTAGCGCCCCAGCAGCCAGCCACCCTACCCTCCACTAGGACCCGCCCTGCTGGGGATCGGGGCCCCGATCTACCAGTGGAAATGCAGGAGGTCATCGCTAGGACTATCTCCCAAGAGATAGAAGCAGGCATGCTGCAGCAGGCCAAACACCCACGCAGGTCCTGTCCTACCCCGGCCCAGAATTCATCCCAGGAGGCTCCTCAGGCCATTCTCCCTTCTTCTCCCAATTCCTCACTGGCCAGTGAGAATTCGGCTTGGGAGGGGGTTATCCCTGACAAGCTCGTCTTTACTGGATTATTTAAGCATGCCCATCTCAAGACTATATTGAGTAAGGCTAAAGCCTCGACCCACTTGGGATATTCCCCTCCAGCTCAAACAGCTCCTAATCCCGCGGACCTCAGTGACGGTCTCTTTGAGGAACCAGTTCAGGCACAGGAGATTGTGCCTATTCCAAAATTGTTCCTCAGTGTGGTACAGAAGCAACAGGTGCAACCAGGCACCCTCGCCACCCCCAGTGGTAGTGACAGGAAATTATACATGGTAGATGCGGGTCTGGAGGATTTGCTGAAACTGCCTCCCGTGGAAGCGCTGGGGGAAGCGCTCACTTCCTCCTCAGTGCTTCTCCCAGACCTCCTGGAGGGGCTCAAAGCAGATGACAAGAGAGGAGAGAAGGCCTGCCACAAGATTCATCAGGCGTCCGCTTCTGTGTCCTTCCTCTCCAGGGCCTCCCTCCTCTGGTTGAGGCAGCTACTCACCAAACTCTCGGCCGGGGATTCCAAATTGAGGCCGGATGTCAATAAGATTATTGTGGCAACAGAGTACACAGCAGACGCAACCCGGAACGCCTCCAAGTTTGCATCTAGGGCCCTGGCTTCCAACGTCACCACCCATCGCCTTTTACGTCTTAGGCACTGGAACGTAGACATGAGGTCCAAATGGAAGCTTGCTTCTGCCCCATTTAAAGAGGGCAAACTGTTTGGGGAGGCCCTAGATCCTGTCCTCATTGAAAATAAGGACAAGAAGAAGGTCATGCCTTCGGACAGTAAAAAATCTGACCATAAGGGTTCCAATTTCTATAGGAGAAAGTCCTTTAAGGCCATACAACCTTCCTCTAGTTCCAATTCCTTTCAATGCCCCTACCCCCAGGGTTGCGTCCCTACCTGAACCGGGAGGCCCTCACAACAGTCACTCGTGCCCTTGTGACCTCTAGGCTGGAATACTGCAATGTGCTCTACATGGGGCTGCCCTTGAAGAGCATTCGGCGACTTCAGCTAGTCCAGAATGCAGCCGCGTGAGCGATTGTGGGTGCACCTCGCTTCACCCACGTTACACCTATTCTCCGCGAGCTGCACTGGCTGCCTGTCAATCTCTGGGTGCGCTTCAAGGTGCTACTTATCACCTATAAAGCCCTTCATGGTAGTGGGCCTGGGTATTTGAGAGACCGCCTACTGCCAATTACCTCCACTAGACCGATACGATCGCATCGATTAGGCCTCCTCCGAATTCCATCTACTAGCCAGTGCAAACTGGCAACTACCCGGAGGAGAGCCTTCTTGGTGGCTGCTCCGACCCTCTGGAACGAACTCCCCGTGGAGATTCGGACCCTCACCACCCTTCAATCCTTCCGCGCCGCTTTAAAGATCTGGCTGTCCCGGCTGGCCTGGGGTTAAGATTTCAACCCCACCCGAATTGTGTGACTGTTGTGCTCTCTTTTAATATGTTGTATTGTTTCCATATTGGAATACTGTTTGTCTTTCCCCCCCTCCCTTTTTGAATTGTGAGCCGCCCTGAGTCCCCCCAGGGAAAAGGGCGGCATACAAATAAAGGAAATTCAAATTCAAATTCAAATTCACTGACAGGTCCCAGGATCATCAGCCCTTTTGTGACCGGGGATGCCAGCAGAACTTCTCCAAACGCCCCTTTCGTGGGGGATCTGGCTCCAGACCCTTCAGGTGATACAAGTGACCATCAGCGGATGGCTCCCATCGGGAGGCATCTTCAACTGTTCCACGCCCAATGGGAGCAAATCACATCAGATCAGTGGGTCCTGCAAATGATCCGCGTAGGTCTCACCTTAGAGTTCCTATCCCCTCCTCCTCGCCACTTCATTCAGTGCCCAACCCCCTCTTGTCCAGTCAAGAAGGCTCTCATGGAACAGGAGATTCTTCATTTCAGGGACATCAGGGACATAGAACCGGTTCCACCAGGTCAGGAAAGGAGAGGGTTCTATTCCATACTTTTCCTTATCCCAAAGAATTCCGGGAGGTGGAGAGGGGATACTAGATTTTAAAAAGCTGAACCACCACATAGCTTACAGGAGGTTCAAGATGCAATCCCTCCAATCGATCTTGGGCTGCATCAGGCTGGGAGATCTACTAACATCCATAGATCTCATAGAGGCATATCTCCACGTCCCCATTCGCAAAGCTCACCGCAGATTCCTGAGGTTCTTTTATTCAGGCCATCACTACCAGTACAGGGCTTTGCCGTTCGGCTTGTCATCGCCCCCCCCCCCGACTTTCACCAAAATACTTGCATGGTGGCAGCCTTCCTCAGATCTCGTCCAGTGCAGCTACAATGTTACCTGGACGACATCTTTATCCAGTCGTCGTCCCACCAACAAGCGACACAAGACCTTCAGTACACAATGAGAATCCTTCAGGATCATGGGTTCTCGGTCAACAGAGAAAAATGTCACGTAGAGCCGACCACCAGGTTGCAGCATCTCGCCGCCATCATCGACACCGTGAGCTGTCAGGTCTTCCTGTCACTGGAGCAGATGGCAAGCATCAGGGACTGGGTTCTGCAGGTGCAACAGTCTTCTCAAGCCATGGTTGTGCAGTTGTCCCAGCTCTTAGGCAAAATGATATCTTGCCTGTCTATCGTGCCTTGGGCGCGGCTCCATTCTCGACGGCTCCAGCAACATCTCTTGCCTTACAAAAGGGCCAACGAGAGCAACTCTCCGGCGTTGATTCCGGTCTCACCGCGGGAACGCCGATCCTTCAGGTGGTGGCTGTCCCCCACTCTGGCAAAGGGCACCTTCTTCAAGGAGTCAGACTGTCTCACCATCACGACAGACGCCAGCCTCTTCGGCTGGGGAGCTTATCTCCACAACCAAATAGCGCAAGGCAGATGGTCGACAGCTAAAGCATCGCACAGCATCAATTGGCTGGAGTTGAGAGTGATGAGACTTGCCCTTCTTTACTTCCACAGCAGCATCCAGGGACATCATGTGATTATTCTTACAGACAATGTGGCGACCAAGGCCAGGGGGCACACGCTCCAGTTCCTTGATGGTGGAGGCTGAATGCCTGAGAAGGTGGGCAGAAAGGCACCTGTGCTCGATCTAAGTGGAGCACATCTCCAGGGTAAACAACATCCAAGCGGATTGGCTGAGCAGGGCCACAGTCAACCACTCGGAGTGGCACCTGCATCCAGACCTGTTTCACCAACTGTCTCAGGTTCAGCCGGCCGCTAGTCGACCTATTTGCTACCCCGGAGAACACATACCTTCCCAGGTTCTTTGCCAGGTTTCAAACCTCACAAGCCAAAGGGGTCCGCGCTCTTCACTGTCCGTGGCCATCGGGGCTACCGTATGCGTTTCTGCTGTTGCCTCTTCTCCCCAGGGTGATTCGGAAGATCCTGTCGGAGGAAGCGGAGGTCCTACTAGTGGCTCCTTTCTGGCCCAGAAGAACCTGGTTTGTCGATTTGATGAGTCTCTCCATCAGCCCTCCTTGGCGGATTCTCCAACACAAGGTCTCTCTCAGTCAGGGGGCGCTTCAACATCCAGAGCCCCAGTGGTTACAACTAGACGTTGGGCACTTGAAAGGGACCTCCTGAGTAGGGGCAGACTTTCCACCAAGGTGATTCACACCATTAAGGTGTCCAGACAACCTTCCATGACCAGGATATACGATGCCACCTGGAGGTCTTTCGACAACTGGTGCACAGCACACGGCATGGAGGTGACATCCGCTACGGTTCCACAAATATGCTGTCACCTGAGATTTTCTTCCCCAAAAGTCAGAAATGTGAATACTTTGTATTATATCAAAATATTTTGCTGTCTCCTTTATCTCCAGTTCCTGGAGATTTTGTTATCAATTACTAACATAGCTTGAGTAGGAAACACAACTATTTTGCATAACGTTTTGAAGAAACAGATTATTTTAAAGTTAAATATTTAAATAGCTTTTCCAAATGTGTTGTTCATCAGTGGTGTTAGAATACAAGTTACATCATCTCCACTTAGCCTGGACAGCTGTTCAGAAAGGCTGACTATGGAGATTTATTTTAGGAGATTTATCCTATATTTCTTATCCCTAGAAAAGAATGAATCTTCTAGTATTCTGTTACATCTTAAATGGATTGTCTAAATTATTTATAAATTATATAGATATTTATAATTATCTTTGATTTTGATTATCTGCAGTTTATATAAATTGAAATAGTTAGAATTAAATAACATACCAACTATTTTAATTACACGATAGCCCTGGTTTGTATTATTTTGAAATGCAAATGTTTCCATTTAAGTTTTATCACCAGCATTTGAGAATGGGCAGCGTACAAATAAGATAACTAAATAATCTATTACTGCTTAAAACTCCCTAGTAGTACAAAGATAATGATTTCCTATGCAGAACTCAGCTTGAATGGTGTCAGTTGTCAGGCCTGCATTTATATTCCTTTTAGAATTTTGGCCTGCCACACTTTCTCTAATTATATTATGCTGTTTCTTTAAGTATAGTCAATGGGAGGGGGGATTAGAAGGAGTAGGATTTTGGAATGTATTGTCATCCTTTGTCTCTACACTTTCACACCTGACCGGAAGAAGCTGAGCATGGACGCCAGTGTGGAAGAAGGAGATTGCACCATGTGATGGATTGTGGGTGTGGGGATAAGATCATGAACTTTTAACTGGGTGGGATTCTGATGTAACTTCCAGAGTTGGAATCCCCACCGCACTATGCCAACATGCCTGCTTTATTAAATTGGAACTTTAAGCATAGTTTTGCCTTCGACTCTGATTTAATTCTACATGGCATTTGGAATGCTGATATCAGTTAAATTTCATTAGTTGGAGGAGGTAGCCAGAAAAGAGAGAATGAAATGAAATACATAGATATTTATTTATTTTGAATAATTAATTTTTAATCAATTTAGTATAGTCAAAAGAGTCCATGATAAATCTATACTATGGAAGCTTAGGGGATCTAGCTCTTCTTGAAGAGGTGGCATCTCCAGGGCACCAAGTTCTCAATTCTCAGGAGGCAGAACGGGTTGCAAATTCTGTAGATAAATCAATATTTATGTATTTATAAAAATTATATGACCACCCAAAGCCGTCTTAACAGCATTATGGGCCCTAGGCAAAGCAGTGCATTGTGGTTTGCACAACAACTACTCACAGGAATAAAAATGTAAATGGTCGATAAAATTAAATGTATATTTGCATGTTAGCATTAATAAAAAATGTAGTAAAATGTAAATATGTTGCTATATTTTATATGATACAAGGTACATTGAAGGGTTAACATACACAGATTAATATGGAGTCCACGAGCAAGTGCCCATCAGGCCCATGCGTTAAGACAGCCCTGTGACCACCCAGCTCACTCATGGTCACTCTGGGTAGCTTACAGAAATAAAAACCCAAATACAAAACACAGTAACTACCCCACTCTCTCCCTTGCTCCCAATAACAGTCAAACTCTTTCACAAGATTTTCCCAGCCAGATGTCACATATATAGCAGACCACAATGAATGAATATGATACTTACACTACACATCCACATGCTTGTTGCAGGCAAATATAAAATGTGAAGGTCATTTCTCAATAGATGTCCAGAGCTATGTTACTTATGAGTCACATCCTTGTACAGATTCAGTATGTCAAAATGTATTATTTTAAGCAGTAATAGATTATTAAGTTATCTTACTTGTATGCTATCCATTCCCAAATGCTGGTGATGAAACTTGAATGGAAAAATTTGCATTTCAAAATAATACAAGCCAGGGCTATCATGTAATTAATTATTACACGACAAATTTTGGGATGCGGCATTGGTTTTTTTCATGTATGGCATCAGCATATTTATTTGAGCTATGTATCTGTCTGTGTTTCTAAACTTTTTCTAGCTTAATATTTATTGCCAGCTAGGTGAGATACCATTCTATCTAGTGAGTAATGACAATAGGTTGATGAGAATACTTCCCCAGTGTAATGTAAGGATTTAATGCTGGGCTTGAACTAGGATAACTTGAATCTGCTGTGACAAGAATCTGCCAGGGTTGGCCTTGGGCATGTCAGTGTCTTTCAGCCTCGTCATCTTCCTAACAATGAAAAAATAAAACAACTTCATTTCCATGGAAGTAGGGCAGAGAAGTAACCTGCAGTTACCTGGGTGATAAGTGGTCAAAGGTAGACAGTTCATACAACAGTTGAAATTACCTTAGTCATATAAAAATAAGTTTCATATCTGGGTAATATTATCTGAAATCAAACTGCATTCTATTTGTATGTAGAAGCTGCTTATTGAAGCAAAAGGAAGAAATTCTACAGGACTGGTTTATCTGGCTCTTCATTATCACAGAAAACTCATTTGTTTGAAATTACAGTAATGTTCTTTGTAACATTCAACAAGGAAGCTTAGTTATCTGAAGACCTGTTTGCCTAAAGTGTTTTTATAAGTCCAATGTCTTCTGTGGGGAATCTTTTTCTTTCTTTGCCTCTTTTCCTTCTACCCACCCAAATGACCCAGGGAAACAGCTTTTTAAGTAGAAATGGCCTTATCTGCTTAGTGCATAATAAGTAGGCAAAGTAGTATCAATAATTTTTAGGTGATGTAAAATGCTATCAGTTATTTATGTTTATATTAAACTTTCCTAAAACGTGCTATAGTTTAAAGTAAAAACTCTCTTGTTTAAAACAATAGTTTATAGCATTTCAGAAATAATTTCCTCAGAATTGGAAGAACTTTGAAGGTGAAAAATAAGATCATAATAATAGCAAGAATAAAATAAATACAAAGGAAATTATCTAAGGATGGTTTTGCATAGTTAGGTATTTATTATGTTTAATTTCTTGTTATCATAGCTGTATTATTTTTAGTCTCTAATATGTATAGAACAGCTAGACTGCACTTCAACCTGAAAAAATGATTTTGGGTGGAAATTCTGTTTTTAATCTCTTAAAGTTTAAGAAACAAAGATACAGTTTGGTAAGATGGCTCATAGCAAAGATTTGAACAACTAAGGTTGTAAAAGTCCATCTAAGAACAAGAAGCATCCCAATATAATATTTCCCGATTAGCAAAATATTCATGTAGTTGGTATGTGTGTGAGAGAGCGAGAGGGAGGGTGGGTTTTCTCTCACTTCTGGCAGATACCTGTTGCTTACAAAATAAAAAATAAATGATTTGAATAAAGTCTTATGTAACATAATGGATTTACCTTTTTTGAGGCACATGTCTTTAGTCTTTAATAACTTCTGCATGGCGTTCAAGAATTTGAAAAAAAATCGGGAGTTCAAGAGAAGCCGCATTCACCCACTGTTTGTGTGGCCCCAACCTTGCTCCTTTTTCAAAAAGCCTAGATTTTTTATCAAGCGGGGGGGGGGGGTAAGGTGATTTGCAGGCCAACATTTTGATCTATGTTTTTGATGATATGTTGTTTTCTCAAGGTGGTCCTTAGCAGTCCTACTGTTCTTAATTGTTTTCACTTCATTATTTCTCTCTTTTTTGTTCTTTTGAAAATTCTAATTATTTATATTTTGTGAGTCACCTAGAGTTGCAACTGCAATTGAAATGGCCTATAAGTTGATTAATTAAACAAATAAGAGTCACATTTGTAATATGTACCGTTCTAGTTCATAGTATATTACCATAGAAGTAGGGATGGTGAGTGGAAGAACAAATTGTTTACCTTTTTTTTCTTTTTCTAATTTACTGAACACTCTTCAGATTACTGAAATACAAATCTAGGCTTGCCACTGTCATTCTGTTACTTTTTACAGAAAGAACAGTGGAATGCAATGAGCATTTCCAACATTCATTGTAATTATTATATACCTTTTCAGTTTTTTCCTCTCTCCCTTACAGCATCTTAACAGCCTTTCTTCTGCTTGTTCCTTCTCTTGCAGAAGATGCTGGTGAAGCAACAGGACCGTCTGGAAGAGCGTGAACAAGACATTGAGGAGCAGCTGTACAAGTTGGAATCTGACAAGCGCCTGGTTGAAGTAATTCTAATTTACTTAAAGCTACAACCAAAAAGAATTCTATTCACCTTACGAAAAAATGTTCTTGATAGGGGAATTTCCAGTGAAGGTTTAATCTTTGGAATCCCTACAAAATAAATGGCATAGTCATATATTATTGTTCCTCCATGCATGGAACAATTAGAGAATCCCCACCAAAGTATCATTCACTACAGCTCTCTAATGTTAATTATATCATTTCAATATGTCTTATGATATACATGAACATTGGGAACCACTAATCTACAGGTATTTTTCATACCTTAGACCAGGAGTGTCAAACTCACAGCCTGCAGGCCGGATGGTTAATGCGCTGGCCATGCCCACCCTGGTTTAACAAAGGGGGAAAATGTTGCAATACGTCACGTGACAACAACGTGTCGTCGCAAGTTTGACACCCCTGCCGTAGACACTTTTTCTTAAGCCCCTGTCTTCCAGTGCAGCTTCCTCTCCCAGGGCATGAATAATCTACTGAATATGAGATATAAAATTATTTTGCTTCAGCCTCATATTTCAGCTGATCGTTAGATGGGGAAATTGTCTTTCTAGCATATTTGCCTGGCGTAGTAGAGGAGGTGGGGCTAAGGGGATGCATTGATGTACCACAATGTGTCTGTGAAAAACCTCTATTCACTGCTGGAATGCAGTCTTTGCCATTTTGATCTAGGATTAATTTGGCCTGATCTTGATCAAGGAGAAAAGCAAAAAATATTTTCTTGTAGATGATGCTTCACAGCTGCTATGTGTGATTTGCTAAGATGCACACCCTCACCACTCTGTTGAATTCACATCTTGAAGTAACTTTATTCTTTGAATGTTTATATAGGACAATAGAGCAAAGCAAATGAACCTGGGTAAAAAATGAGAGTGAAAATTGCCTAGAATAAATTTTCTGAATCCAGCATTACCACCACTATCCGTTATGAGTGATGTAGTAAGTAAATAAGAGAGGACATTGACTCTGGGCATTCTTCTTTCTCTGTACCATAGGAGAAGGTAAGCCAGCTGAAGGATGAGGTGCGCCTACAGTATGAGAAGATGCATCAGATACTTGATGAGGACCTGCGCAAAACAATGGAGATCCTTGACAAGGCCCAAGCCAAATTCTGCAATGAGAATGCTGCCCAGGTGCTGCATTTGAGTGAACGCATGCAGGAGGCCAAGAAACTGCTAAGCTCTGTTCAGGTCATGTATGACAAGACAGAAGACATCAACTTCATGAAGGTGAAAAGTGGAATGTGTTTGGAGAAGGAGAGGTCTGGGCTGAGCATTTACAATAAAAGAAGGGTTCAGAGCTTTTAAACAGCCGCTTCAAACCAGTACTGGGTGCATTAAGCTCACAAGTTGTAATTTCATTTCTAATCTTTATCTCCCATCCTAGCAATAGGAATTTCTTCTTTCTCCCCTTTCTTCATTATAGCCTTTTCAGCTTGCATATGCCATCTCCCATCTCTTTGCCTTTGTTTTTCTCAAGTTACCTTGATGAATCCTCCCATATTTACCTGGCAAAATGATATTATTTTAGATTTGATTAACTTTCTGTGGTCAGTTTTCCTTATTTGTTTGATTGTTTATGGCTTCTCTCTCTTTAATAATTCTTAAGCTTCTGCAGCAACACACAAAAATATTGTGCAGAGAATGAAAGAATATATGTTCCTATAGAAAAGAGTATTCAATTATTATTCTATTTCTCTGTTTGATATAGAAATGCTGTCTGTTTCTGCATGTTTAAATGCTACTTTGTCCACAAAGGATGAGAATGTCTGAAAAAGGTTTATAGAAGTAATAAGAGAAGTAGAACAAACTTTGATATAAAAATTCTAGGGTATAATAGGAGAGGTTTTTACTCTTAGTTCTCATGGATGGATTTAAACATATTCCAAACTAATGCTAAGACCCATACAATTTCTGCATATGGATTAGCAGTGTCAAAATTAACAGTGGGAATTAAAGTTATTAAGTAAGAGTTGAAAATTAGCCCATGCAGAACATTATTTTATCTTTCATTTTACCATATAGTATACCATGGAGACATCCAAATATATGGTTAATCTTACCACTTGGCAGGGAGATAGAATTGATCAAAAGGACTTAATGGTGATAAATGTTAAACTTGGATAATTTGGTAGCATAATATTTTTTAAAGTTCTTTCTTCCTTATCTATATGTTCTAGTTTTAAGTAGAGCTTAAATTGGACAAGTGCTAAATTATTTTATATATGATATTCTCAGCCCAAATTATGTTGGATATATAGCAGCAAAGATATAACGATTTTTGATGATTTTTAATGGGTCATCTTCTCTTGACCTAATCTACTTCATAGTATTATTTGGTAAAACGTTCTCCTAAGTTACAGTATCCCAAGCTGCCTAAAAGAACTAGTGACCAAGGATACATGAATATCAGCAATATTACCCGTGCCCTTGAATGCATACAGCACAACAATATTGTTGAACCTTTGGTTGCTCTGAGCCCATTTATGGCCCCGCAGTTTCTCCTTCCTAAATGGATGATTGAAATTTTACTCGGTTACAAGAGCAATGGGTACATTGTGGAAGCCCATTAAGGGCCAGATTAAGGATAGATATTCCTGGAGAAAATCTGTGCGGTCACCAAGAGTTAACTTGATGGCACAAAATGAATATTTATCCTCGTCTAAACCCTAAAATTCACACAAAATTCAATCCTGCCTATTCTAAGGATATTACAGTGTCAGCTATCACACTTCATGCAGCTCTTAGACAGGAGAGAAAGTTCCAGTTCAGCCCCTGGACAGAGATGGATTTAGATAGATATTTCAAATAACATTCGTTTAAACAGGTTTGGGGATTCTGTTGACTGTTTTTGAAAATAGTTGCATATCTGGTGTCCAACACATGTGTTGGACTAGAAGTCCTAGTTGCAGCAAATTCTGGGAGTTTTAGCACCATGTCTCAAAGGATGTCAAGTTGAGGAAAGTTGCCTTAAGGATTAAGGCAAAGATAACAATATTATTACCCACCATAAAAGAAATTGTAGTTGAAATAAAATAAAACTATTATATTTTGGTCAAGTGGCCCAAGGACAGAATCCAATCAACTCTTTTAGGCTTATGTATTTGGATTTGAGATTCAAATCCAAATTGGGTTGGAGATGCCTAGTCAACTCTCCTATTGGTTTTCTAAATGTAGCCTTCTTAGGTCATACTGCAGATGAATGAGTAAAAAGATTACTTCAGACCTTACTTCAAATAAGGTTCTACTCAGCATTCTTATCTAAAAATCTTTTCATGTACACCAAATGGCCTAATACCCAGTTTAGGAAATTTCTTTGCCTCATGAATATTAATGGCTCTATTAAAAAGAAGCTTCCTTGTAAATCTCAATAATTGATTGGCAAGGTATTTATATTCTACTAGAATATCTCATTAAGTGGGTTTATACAAAATATTACGCATAATTGTGCTTCAGCAAGAGTCCCAAACCAGACTACTAGAAGAATGGCAGAGTGAGGTAAAAAATAATAATGTGAGGTTCAGTAGATGCATGTTGGAATGTTGGAATGTTGAATGAAGTCAAGGACAGCAATAGTGGTAATCTTGTGCTCTAAAATCCTGGGGCTATCTTGCCATATACTAAGGTTAAAATGATAAAAATTAGACTTGTTATAGAGCAATAGATAAGATTGGGTTTTCACCTAACTCAAAATATTTGCTTAGTAACTTCTGCTATTTGTTTCAGAGATAAGATTATTTGTAAGATTAATTAAATGTGTAAGATTAAGAAAGATCTCTTATTTTCATTATTGTAGTCCAGGAGATCATAGCAAATCTACCTAAAACCAAGAAACTTTGTGCAAACTACTAGTATTTTTTGCAATTAACATAAGATATTGTATACCACTGATTGAACTTGAATAGCTGATTCCATACTGATCCCATATATTTCAGTTAAAACAGAGAAATGAAGGGTTATGGTAGAAGCATAATGTAATACTGTAAACCGGGCCGGGGGGGGGGGGAGTAGTAATATAGTACTTCAAAATGCTTTACATATATTCTCATGAACTTTACAACAACTCTGAAAAGAAATCCAGATTATTTTTTATGAGAAGAAACATTTGCCATCTACCTTGACAGTATTCATAATGGTGGCCACTAGATTCCAGAGTTTCAGCCAGAAGCCATTCTTGTTAACTGAAAAACTTTGGAAAATGCTGAGAATGAATCTGATAATATGCAAAACACATGACTCTATGAGCTGTGAGTATCAGGTAGTTCGGTTATAGAGTACCTATAAGTTGTTGGAGATGAATTTAATAAATTTATATAATCAGTGAGAACACCCGAGATATCTGCAGAATTGGGAAAACTGTAGTTTATGTGCCATCAGAGATTTATGATTGACAACTACTAATTGTACTTCTTTATTCTGTTCTAGAATACAAAGTCGGTGAAGATCTTGATGGATAGGTAAGAAATCTATTGGCGGCAATTTGGGATTCATAATAGAGGGTGGGTTTGAAATGCAGGAAATCCAGATAACCATCTGAGTGGCTGTAAAGATAACATTAACAAAGCTGATTTCTTTCCTCAGCTGCCATTATTATAACCATGGGTTATTGTTGCACTGTAATGGAACTCTCTGCTGTGTAGTTTACTCAGAGAGAGATTTCAAGAATATGACAACTATATTTCTCAAACATGAGAAAAACAAGTTTGGCTTCTGCATTGATGGAACTATGGTTTGGGGGGATTTCTGCTTTAGTTTCTGCTACACACTTGTGTTACTTGTATCCACTCAAATCAGAGAAGAAAAAGATACTTTGAATTATGCAAAATTCTGTATCTGCAAAACCAGAGAATCTCCATAACTGTTCTCTGTTAGTAGTGACAGAAACATGTAAGAAAAAATATTAGTTTAAATGAGGTTTGGTGGTTGAGAACACTGTTTTCTTAAAAAGACATGGGGAATCTTAAATTTACAGATTTTTTTTGCAAGAAGAAAGGAGGATATGTGGAGGAAAGAAAGTTCTTGGGGAGAACAAGTTTTCCAGAATCCACTGGGAGAGAAATTTTTGAACAATTGAGGCTTCCCTGAAATTAGCAGAAGGATGGAGCCGCAAGAAAGAATCAGATAGCCTAATAAGAGGCACTGTGGATATTTTTACAGCTGGCTTTCATTTTAAAAAATACGTTGTAATAGATTGTAATGCTCATTTTAAGGACTCAGAACTGTACGGGAGGCACTCTGCCCCCTCCTAAGATTGGCCACCTCAATTCCAAGCTCTTCCTGAATGAGATTGCCAAGAAGGAAAAACAGTTGCGGAAGCTCTTGGAAGGTGAGTGATACTACCTATTTCATCATTTGTATACTCACTACTGAATTTCCATTTGCATGAATCGGGAACAGAGTATCTTTTTAAAACAATTCTTTTTGAAAATTGGAAACCACAGGAAACAGGGTAATGGGAATGTGACATATTGAATTGAGTTTTACATCTCTTCCCCTAGGAATAAGCAAGAGACTGCACAACATATTCACAGATTTGCTTCTGTACTTCAAGGAAATAATCCCAGGAGAAGAATCTGGGTTCTATAGAATAGGGATTTTAAATCAAAAGCTACAGGCAACCAGGTATCACATAAATAAACATAGAATAGCCCAAAGCACACATTCTGCTAGAGACGTTCCCTGAATATGGACTCTAGGACGAGACCAAAAGCTCAGAAGACTAGACCTCTGGTCCCAGTGACCAACCCAGACTGGATCCCAATCTTAAATCTGTACATGGTTTTCCAACTATTTATTTTTAGGGGAGAATAACATTTTATTTTTGTGTTATTTCTTTTAATTTGTCTTACATTCTTTACAGTGTGCTGCTTTTTTAATTGGCAATTTAATTTTAATTCAAAGGGGTTAGGGAGTTGTTGCATCGATGTGGCACAAAATGATATTCTTCCCACAATATTTTCACTGTATATTGTTAGTTCCAGATGTACTAAGATTAAGATATATTTTAGAAAAAAAAGGCATTCTGCATTTTTTTTTTACAGAGTGGTCTTAATAGTTCTGGAAAACTAGCTCTGATGTCTTGGCTATTTTCTACCTAACCTCTAGAATAGGAATAAAAAATCTGTTTCTTCCAAATGTTGTTAGACTCCCAGCTTTCACAATTTACCATTTTGATTGAAACTGGTAATCCAAAAGCATTGGAAGGCCATAGGATTTCTACTCTGTGCTACAGAGCATGGCCTTAATCTAGGAAAGACGTTAAAGAGACGTTAAATATTTTTTATTTAAGATATTCTTCCAATTACTGCTATACGACTGATTCCCCTGAGTAAATCTGTAGCAACCAATATGTTTTTATTATTATTTATCAGATACCAGGGGTGAAGAGTGGTAGATTATTATCCCAAACATTTGGAGCCTGCTATTTTCACCAGCTGTAATATGGCTGTGTTCAGTTGCACTTGGAATAGCTGTTAATGGGTTAAAAATTATGAGGCAAGGATGAAAAGAGGTTATAAATATATGGCCCCTTGGCTCTGGAATGTTGAGGACATTTCTGAATGGCATTTCTATATTCTTCAAAATGATAAATCATCAGGTTTTAAGATTTCAACATTGACACATTATGAATTTCAGTATTCTCATTAGATTTCAACTAATTATATTGATCAAAGATTTCTGCGTTACTGAATGAGAGCATGCTATGGCGATGGGAAAGGTTACCAATTCCTAATTTATAATATTTGTGAATAATTATAATTTTAATGTTTATACTCTCTGCTTATATGGGAATATTTGTATATCAGAAGAATACAATACATCTTGCCACAATTGCAGACTTCCTGATTATTTATGCACATTATTATTACATGCAGATGTAATAATAATATGGCCCTTTATTTCAACAAAGCAAAGAGTTGAGAACCGCATATGTGAATCTGATTGAAGTCAGTTGAAGGGGTGACATGGAAGTACAATTTGCAGCTTCTTTTATTCTATCTTTAATATATGGTCTTACTATTACTTCTACTATGTGTTTTATATTTTGTATTCTGTTGTAACCTAATAATGTTACTATCCCAAAGGTACTTTTTCAAGAGGCAACTGGACTCTTTTTTTTTTCTTTGAAGAGGTTTTGCTTCTCACCCAAAAGCTTCTTCAGCTCTTCCATTCTCCACCATCCAGTCAGAGCAGAAGAAGCTTTCTGGATGAGAAGTGAAACGTCTTCAAAGAAAAACTAAAAATCCCAATTGCCTCTTTAAAAAGCACCTTTGGGACAACCATGACCTGGATGACAGAGTATCTTCATAAAAATGTTACTATGCATTATGTGTCTGAGAGTTATTTTATGTTAGCTTAATGTTGTTCTGAAATTATAACCATGTTTAAAAGAAATAGCTTCTTTACTTACCAATTTTGCCCAATCCATTACTTATATAATAATAGAATTTCTACAAAGTTTAGGTAAGACCATATTTCCATTGAGGCCAAAGTTGGGGAGTTTTATGTACCCAAAGCTACCTTTTACCATTACTTGTAAATGATTCATGCTCAAATGATCATAGGCTACCAAGTCAACAGTTGGGCTAAGTGCAATGTAAGCTACTCATAAAGGACAATTTCCAGGCACTTGGGGCATTTTGAGGTTTTTCATAAAATGTTCGTTTCCATTTCTGCTTCCATTTTTATATACGCTGGATAATATTTGAAGAGTGCATCATGCATGAAAATGGCCAGCAACCTAATCTTCAGAAGATGAAAACGTACCAAGTGCCTTTTCACTGAGTTTCCTGGTCTTCAGTGAAGTGTTTCTTCCTGGAATAATATAAATAGTGTTTGCTTGTTAATGTATATATGTCCCAGATTACATATTTCTGGTAAAAGTGCACAGTATTTGTATTATAAATATATAGGGTTAGTATTTCCTATTTGACGTAATAGGACTTTTTTTAATCAGTCTCCAAATGGTACATGTTAGTTGAAATTGTTACCTTAAGTTAGTAAATAAGAAGCTGCCTCGGATCAGATTATTTATTTTCACCATATAATCAGTAATCACTTAATCTGATTGAGAAAAGGTAAATAATAAGCTAGAAGTGAAATAATGAGCAACAAGGAGGTTAATTAGTTGTAGAAAATACAAGAGTCAAATTTGGCTGATTTGTGAATGATTATTGGGTCAATGATAGGAAATTCCTCAAGGCTCCAAAATTGTCTATTGCAAGGATGAGACTGGATGATTGGACAAGCATTTCACATTTGACTGTTGTTGGGGAAATTATTATGAGAATGCACCCTAGCTCTTTCAGGATTGTAAACCCCCATTCTATTTTATCTTTATATAGGTGAAGAAATTAATATATTGGAAAGCTTAAACCTTTGAGCCCATTGTTCTGGGTTCCAGAAATTCAGGTTCTGCATCAAAATTATATTTGACATTGTTATTGTTCCATTATTGGAAAACCCTGCCATCTTTCCCACAGATTATAGATAACATTTAATGAAAAATATTTTCTCTTTATATTTGTTCATTATAAGAACAGAAATCCATCAGACATCTCCATCTAAATGGAGGAGACCCCTAGAGATTACTTTTATGGAAAGCATACAAGGGATAGCTGGAATAATCGGGGGTTCTTTTCCTAGTTTCTATCAGTTTTGAGATCATGTCTGTCTTTGGCATTATCTGCGAGAGTTGATTATATTACTGGCAAACATATGGATCTGTGCTGTTGCATTAATCACTCAGCTGAAAAAGCAGAGTGACATTTAATGGAGATGTCACCTATTTTCTCTGTTTCATTTCAGGTCCCTTCAGTACCCCTGTGCCATTCCTGCAGAGCATCCCTATGTACCCCTGCAGCGTCAGTAACTCAGGAGCCGAAAAACGCAAGCACTCCACAGCTTTCCCAGAAGGCAGCTTCTTGGAGCCATCCTCGGGACCCGTTGCCAACCAATACGTCAGCCAGGGGGCTTCGGCTGGTGAAGGCCAGTCTGCACAACCCATGGTGCCTTGTAGCTCTACACAGCACATAGTAGGACTCCCCAGTGGCCCCCAACCAGTTCACTCCAGCTCCATGTTCAACCCTTCTCACTATCCCAACAGCACATCATCTCAGCAGTCTGTGTTGTCCCAGTATGGTGGGCGCAAAATTCTTGTCTGCTCAGTGGACAACTGTTACTGTTCCTCAGTATCCAATCACAGTGGGCATCAGCCCTATCCACGATCCGGCCACTTTCCATGGACAGTGTCATCACAGGAATATTCCCACCCACTCCCACCTGCTCCATCTGTACCTCAATCGCTTCCAGGATTGGCAGTGAGAGAATGGATTGATGCATCTCAGCAACATGGACGCCAGGATTTCTATAGAGTTTATGGTCAGCCTTCCACCAAACACTATGTCACCAGTTAACCATCTGGTTTTGGTAGAATCCTGTTGATTTTTGAATTTTTTAATCTAGTTTTTATTGTTGTTTTCAATCAAATCCATTTCCATTTATCCCTACCACATGCCAGATTCAGAGTAGGGCATTGTTGTCATCTGTTATTTCTAATTTAATTCTTTAAAATTCCTTTCTTTCTATCAGGTTGGGAATGGGAAACCATGGGAAAAAATTAACAAGAATTTAAATCAAGTATTTGCTTTGGATCATGTGACATTGCTACTTTCCTGTGGGGAAAACATAAAGGGACAGATGATCCTTTTTATTTCAAAGTCTGGGCTCTTTGGTTTCCCTATTAATTATTTCTTCCTTCCCATTTTTAAGACAAATTTCTATCATTGATTCATTAAGAAATGATACTTGTAGAGTTTTTTTTTAAGGCTGATTTTTTTTGTGTGTTAAAGGGCCACGTATCGTACATATTGGCATTTTTTCTTCTTTCAGAGATTTGTAAATACACAATGGCAGGAAATGAAATGCACAAAAAAGGGAAAAGAAACTTTAAAAAAATTAAAAATCTGTTTTAGTTTCCAGGAGGGAAGTGTGTGCCTAAGTACACACATGGCTTCCTGTGTTTTGTTGATGCAACTTCCTCTAACAAGCACTTTGTATTAAAAAATGGACTTCCTGTTATAAGATGCAGGTATTTATTCTGTAACCAATTTTAGAACACACACACAAAATATTCAAATAAATGTGATCACTTAGTGCAATGCCTTGTTCTGGTTTGCCTGTGTGGGCATTACTTTACCCAACTGTGTCTGGGAAAAAGGATATGTTGCTCAGAAAGGAATCCGATAGCCTTTAAAAAATAGATCACACTCTTCTTTGTCTATCCATGCCCTTGGGACTAACTCTAAATCAGGCGTGTCACATCAGGGTTGTTTTTGACTTTGGGGGGCCAGGAGGGCATGGCCAGGATAGGCGTGGCTCGCTCAACGGGTGGGGCTGGAGGGATCCTTCTGCAGCCCTCTGCCAGTGAAAATGAAGTTTTGTTTTTTCCTGCCAGAGGGCTGCAGGAGGCTGTCGTGGCTGAAAACAAAGCTCCATTTTCACGGGCCGGTCCTTCTCTATTTCCAGAGCGCTCCCACAAGCCAGGTCTAAACACTGCACGGACCAGATTTGGATCTTGAGTTTGACACCCCTGCTCTAAATAGATAATGGGGTAAATATTGAAAAAATGGGTTGAAATATCTGGCAATTCCTTACTCTATGAAATAGCAATGTCATGTAATGAAAACACATGGACCAAACATGAATCAGAAAAGGTAGTTCAGAATAAAAGATACATATAATGTGTATGGGTGCTATAATTAAGAATGATATGGACATTGCATAATGGTCAGATTTTGTTTCTTATTTGCTAAAACTTGGTTAAAATGTAAAAATGTGAGATTTGCAAATTAAGAAAGATACGGTCATAATAACTTGATAAGCAAAGCAGATTATTAATATAGTACCACATTTTGCTTTCTGGGGTATCTCCTTTATTTAAAACAAAAATATCACATTCTAAGCTTTATCAGTTATAACAGAGGTTCTGCTTTTAAACTAATCATGATTGTCCATATGTTTCTGTTATAACACATTTATGCAACAAACCTATTTACACTTCCGCAACATTTGATTACTTAACTCAATGGAATACGCTTCTACATAAACCTATAGAAGGTTGTACTGCTTTAAAAAAAAACAAAAAAAAACAACCCTATGGTTTAGAGCTGCTTTATTAGATCTTCTCAATCTATTTTTCTTCAGATATATTGGATTAAAACTCTCAGAATTCCCAACCTTTGAAAATGCTGGATGGAAATTTCAGGCGTTGCAAATGCCCCCAGTGGGAAAGGTGGGCTTAGATGCCTTGAGGCCCAAGTTAAAAAAAAAGATTCCTTTTACCTTTGTGCTTGGTCTTGCCATATCTGTTATATAGGAAGCATCCCGATGGAGTTAAGAAAAGATTTTGTAATACCAGAGCCTAGCTTCCAATTCTCTGGCATTTTTTTAAAAAAAGGCACAGCATTTATTTTTATAAAGGGAGGGACAAGAAATCCACATCTAGTACCAGCATCAACCATTCGGATTTATTTATTTATTTACTGGAACTTAGATGTTGGTCCAATTTAAACAGGGCTCAGTGGCGTACATTCTTCAAAAGAAAATTAAAATAATCAGTATAATAAAAAGCAAACAAGCCCAGCACCCAAAAAGCAATAACAGCAAGCAAGAGGTTCTCTTTATAACAAATCTGCCCAACAAACTTATTTGGAAATAGCCTTATTTAATGTCTCCAGCATTCCCCCTTCACTGTCTATTCTATCAAACAATGTAGGAGTTAATACATTATATGATTCAAGCAGAAAATGAATCCTTTTTTTTTATTTACAAAAAAATATAATCAGGTTTCAAGGCTCTGGCAGTACTATTAACTTCTAGATTTGTTTAAGTTTGTCTTCTGTTTGGTTTATATGAAAAAGACAAAATGTTTGCTGGAAACTTATAGATTAGTTTGTGGTTTCTCCTGGTGAAGAGCTTAGCAAATAATGTCTTCCATTGACATTAGTTAAATAGCATTTAATTTCATTATTTAAAGAAAAAACACTATTTAGCTTTTAACGTAAAACCATCTTGTTCGTCTGTTCTGTTTACCAATTTTGATTGCATATCAACTTTTGATCAAATGTTACTTCAAACAAAGTTTTGTAATATTCAGTGGTGGCTTAATGAGGGAGTAGATAATCATCCCAGAGTTATTTTAATTTTAGATTTGCAAGATAATTAAAAGGTCAGATTTGGTAGTTTTTAAGAGCAAACTACATCTGTCACAGGCCTGTCATTTTTTTACATGCAAAGGAGCATTAATTTAACACAAAGCATGGGCAGTGTATACGGAATGCAGATTTCACTTTAAAACAGTATTCTGGTGTCGTTTATTCCAAATAGGAAAGCACATATTGATGAAATCTTTTGAAACATCCCTTCCCTTCATGCACAAATATCTTTTCTTTTTAAACCTTGGTCCTATTACATGGATTGGACACAGACGTTCAGTACAGACATGGGTCTCCTGCTATGGACTATATGGCCTTCAAATTCATCTATAAGATTTGATGAAGTCTAGGAAACTCCTTAAGGTCCTGTTATTGATAATGTGTTTTAAAATGACAATGAACAAGCCATAAACCCACAGAAGACATTCAATCAGTTCTTCACACATTGTTTACCTGTATGTTTTTGTTTTGGTGGAAAGTAACATTTCCTCATAGGAACCGGTTTTCAACGGTTCAGAGTTGAAGCAGGAACTGCTCTTTTCAAAGCAACAAGTTTTAATCCTAACTCACCTTGATGAAAAAGGCCAGATGCATTTTCAGGATCCGGTGCTTTTGTGAAAAAGTACAAAACAGCATTGTACCTTTGCAAAACAAGTTTCATCTCTTTCAAAGGTCACCTGCAGACACTATCACAATGCACAGAAAAGGGAGTGGGGAGCTTATGTCTCTCCAATACAATGCATTTTCCTCCTCTTTATTTCCTTATGGACACTTCTGGAAGAGGCATTACTTCTAGACTTGGTATATTGAGGTTGCCCCGTATTTGACTCAGAATAGATTTTTTTCATCTGGTGCTTCCTGCAGTCTACTGTGGTACAGTGAATGGTAACCATAGATTAATTCCAACTCACTCTTCAGGCAGACCACTATATCAAAAGGCATTGAAGACTGCGATGTAAACAACCCCTTTCATGCCCATCTGAGCATGCTAGATAAAAAACAGCAATTTTGGATTTCCATTTCTAACTGGGCAATCTTGAAAAAACTATTGGTTTTCATTGATATTATTCTAACGGCCACTATTTAGTAAAAAACAACAATTGTTTATGCAGGATGTTTATAAAGTAAATTGCAGAGGAAGTAATATTGTACATTTTGTTACTATACAAAAGAGTTACTTGTTATATTTTCTTCTAGAAGTACTGCTTTTCCACTTCCTGTTGAGAAGGGCACTTCTGACTTTCATATACTTTGGCATTAAATAGGGAAACTGTGCATGTATTTCAGTCACTTTTGGGGGAATGCACAAATCATAATGCCATTATAGTTTTCTGCATCTTAAAATATTACCATAGTGATAGCATTTTATTAGTTGCATGTTTCTGAGGAAGAAACTAAGGATGGTGCCATTGCTATACCTGACAAGGCTCTGAAGTGTAAGAATCATTAGTGCCGCCTTTTTTTACAAAGCCACCTGAAAAGAAGTGATTTAATTTCTAGAATTGTGATGGATAGTATAACAGTAGTGCAAAGTTGGGCAACCAGAGGCCCTTTTTTGTAGTATGCAGACTCTCGTTTTATCTCTGAGTGATACAGTGTCTTGCCATTTGGCGATGAGTGATTCAGAAACATCCATGTAAGAACTCTGGCGCTGCCCATGCCTATAATGCAGCTCAACCTGCTCTACGTCATTGGCTGTTCCACTGCAGCTCCTGGCCTTCCCAGGAAATATTTTATACAGCTCCAAGCATCAAGTTTCCTCACCTGTGCATTACAGGAACTATGGAACAAGTAGGATTTCCAAACAAAGTGGATAGAAAAAAAAGACGAGATTATAAAGACTAGCTTCAGTAGGGAGGAGAAAAGTGTGTAATAACATTCATTCATAGTTATAAGAAAAGGATGTAAAATACCAAAGTCTTTCCATAACCTACAGCTGATGACCTTCCTAGAATTAGGATTTTTTTTCCAGCCACACTCTTAGTTCTTGATTGAGTGAATGCATTAGTCTTATTTCTTTTTAAGAGCCTAATCAGTTCACAGCAAGGGGCTGCAGGGGCAGAATGACATTTTTGCTAAATATGCATGCTGTTTTTGTTGTCGGAAGAAAGGCAATAACTTTCCTAAGAGATCTTGCAGCACTGAGCCTGATGGAGCTGAGTATAAATGGTCTGAACAACCTTGTCCTATTCAAATGCTCTGGGAATATAAAAATGGAATCAAATAGGTGACAAAAAGACCAAAAGAGTCCTTTTAGTTCTAGCCCTTTCATTATCCAAGTAATGATTCTACCTTCACTAGAATATATTCAAATACTCTTTTCTCTTTATAGTATCTTGCAGTAATAACATACAATACAGTAATGTAAAAATATTTAAAATACCACTTGAGTTATTTTGCTTAAGGTTCAAGCAACTGAAATAGGTGGGGAAACCCCTGGTTCAAATTTCAGTACTCATTTTTTTGACCTTTTATTACCAGGTCAATTTGCAACATAGTTTTTTAGGGTGTTCCCTAAATCAAACAAGTGTAGAAAAAAATGACAATGTTTTTCATTGGCCATTAGTTTAAATGCTATAGTCTAAAAGCATAGCGGAACAATCATTTTCTACCTCCTGTGAAGATTTCTTCCATGGGACTATTTGAGGGTGGATTCATCAAATTGAAATTTTAAAAAAGTTGCCTTTCAAGATGAAGCAAATGCTCTTTGTTAATACAGAATTTGTCCAGCAAACTCAAGTAACAATAACAGCAGCAGACATAACAACAGTTAGTGATCAACTTGCTCTTGTCAAAAAATTGTAATTTTATTCTTCTTGGATAGCTAACAGTACAGAGAAGTTTTATTGCCTGTTATGGTGCTTCGAAGGTAGGGAAATTGTCTAACCAAAGGATTTATGCAAAACACCCAGGAATCCCTTCTGATTTCCATATTTTCAACTTTTACTGTTGGTTTGAATGCTGGCCTATGGCAAAATTGTTAGTAAAATAACTTGTAATATTGGAAGATATTTTAACTTCCTTGCTACCATTCTACCCAAGTGGTAAGTTAAAGATGAAAAAGTTAGAAAAACAACAACTCTGGAAAACAGACTGTAGAAGATCAGTGTCTCCAGAAAGCTTGCTGATTCTGATATGGCAATGGAATCTGCATTATTTAGGCCAACTACATTAGAACTGTATGCTTGCAGCTCTAATGTATATCTGACAGAAAGAACTGCCTAACTAGCCTTCAAAAGGTAATAAAAATCCTAGGTCATCATTCTACTGCCTTCTAAATCATTTATAGACTAAAGTATGTGATAAATCTGTTGAAAGGGGGAAAGGGTGGCTGGGTTGAAAAAAGAGGATTGATTTATTAAGACTGAAATTGTGAAATTATCCAACTCCTTACTATGAGAAAAGATGGAAAAAACATTGGAAGACCTCCACATGCTATGGAAGACCCACCGATAGTGTTCATCTCTCCCCACAGCAGGTCTTTGCTGCCATATTTTTAAGCAAACAGAACAGAGGTAACATAACAGGTACAACCAACACAAAGATGGACAATGTTGAAACCAATTCCCACCTGATCCTGCATCTCCAGTGGTAAAGAGGTTTCAGCAGCTACAGTCCAGCATTATACAGGCAATGGCTCCGCTCTATACCTCAAAGGCAACTGAGGCCAATTCAGAATAAAGTCCATGAGAGGTGCCTCATCAGATCTATCCTTTTTTATCACATAGATTATTTCTCTTTTGGGGTAAAATAAGGTTGGAATTGAGGGATAAAACTTCTCAAGGTGTCTTGTTCAACTGAATATTTCAGTTCACCATTCAGGTAACCAAGGAATTCTGCAAGTAATGGGATAGCATAATTTTACAGTCCTCAGGGTCCTGCGAATTCAAATCTGCATGCATTGATCCACAGATTATGTGCTGTTAGAGAATGACAATGTGTGTGTATCAACATTTTCCTCCTCCCTCTGACCCAAATGTTAATGAGGGAATGAGACCCCTCCAAACAATCAGAAGGAATATCTGTTCAAGGGCAACACATGACAAATTATCCAAATACATTCATGAAAAGGAATTTGTGCATTGTTTACATGTGATATAAAGAGTACACATAATGGTCTGGGAGCTGTTAAAGATACTGTCTTCGACCTATTGAGCTAGCACAAGATAAAATACTGTATTTGTCCAGTATACTTATTCATTCATTCATTCATTCATTCATTCATTCATTCATTCATTCATTCATTCATTCATTCATAGAAATAGCAAAATTTCTTCAAATGCTCTCTTAACTCTTTAAAGAAAGGAATACTATCTAGAATATTGCTTGTGTCACTTATTCCTACTAACAAGTGAAAGGAATGTTACATGGATTAATATATACAGATAGTAAGAATATGATAGTAAGTTCTCTATGTTGCAAGCAGCAAAAACAAAAAGGAAATGTTGAGCTTCACTGAGAGTTTACTGAATACATGGACAATCATACAGTTTAGCATTGCCAACTTTGGGAAGGCTTTCCTCTTTGCTAGTGAATTGCCTGATGACCTTTACATATGTACTAATCTGGCACAAACTTCATAGCTTCTAAGTCCAAACCAGGTTGCCAGGTACACAGCCAAGTGCACCCCTTTATACCAAGGACAAGCTGTGACTGGTTTTCCCTGATCTGGCAACTAACTAGTTATTAATGGCTCTAAATTTGAGGGGGTGGGGCTGTAAAGAAAGCCATTCCTTCCTTATGAATTGAATTTGGATGTCTGTGGGAAGCGGATGTTTTTTTTAAAAAAAAAAAAAAAGCCTGGGCTTAGTAATAGTAATGTCTTAATCAAATACCATAAAAGGGTGGAGCCCCTGTTCTTCACTAGAGAACAGTATCTGTTCTATCAAAAGATACTTTTAGTGTGCCAGGCCAGATAGTGAGAGGCCAATGAATTCAGTGCCCTGGAGTGACTCCATGCAACAAATAGTTAAGCCCACAAGACATTTAATGCAAAGCATGCCTCCCTGGAGAAGAGTGCGGGGGTTGCTGCTTGTTTTTCTCAGGAGGTGCAGATGTGCCAGAACATACAGCTGTGCACATTGAGGATTCAGACTGGAGAATGAGAGGCTTTGTATTTCATCAGTATTCTTTTGCAGTCTTTGTGATGCAGCAACAGCTTCTCGCTTCCTCCTGTTCCCCCAGTCGCAGATCCAGCCAGAATCTCTGTTTTCGGTGGCCAAAGGAATCTCTGCCCGCATTCAGTGTTTCCCGCTGTTTGAGAAATGAGGCTCCCCCAAGGGGCAAAACCTAAACTGATTCCCCATTTTTTAATTTAAAAAGTTGTTTATTTACCCATGCATATATACAAGTTCACATACAGACAAACTTTCTAAGAAAAATGTCTTACAATTTGTAAGACATTTGCTTTTAAATTTGTTGCTCTTTTTCTATTTTTAACTCTTTAATCCTGTTTTTGTAAGCCGCCCGGAGTCCTACGGGATTGGGCGGCATATAAATTTATTAAATTACAATTACAATTAATTAATTGTGTTCTAAAATGTACTGCCTTTTACTAGCTAAATTTATCTCAAAACGTTTACTGAAATACAAAGTTTTTTCACTACTATAAACTAAGGATTAAGGCAGTACTAGCTGCAAAGGCAATTATCATTTTATGTAAAAAGCAGTTTGGGAGAGCAATGATCATTCTAGGCTAAAAATCCCTTATTTTGGTGTAATTCTACCAATTTTAAAATCTCTATATTTGTAAGAGGGCCTTGGAGTTTTTCTGTCTTTATTACTATTCCGGACCTATTCATCTTTTTGCAAGGAGGATCAGTTCTGACAAAATAACAAAGAATTGAACTAAAAGTCTTGAATCAATGATCTAAATTGTGTCCAATCTTTTGGCTTGCCTGAGCTGCAATGAGTGAAGAGGACTTATTTTGGACTGTATTTAAAATATATAATATAGTTAATGTATATAAATAACACATAATAATGTTAAAAGTTTATAATCTTGTGGAGCGGCATTAATTGCTGTCCAGGGCCACCCCAGCCCTTGGGCTATGCCTGATCTAAATTATATTTACATTTTAAACCTTTTTCTCAGTTTGGTGACTTCCAGGTATGTTGGAACTGAAAATCCAGGAATGCTTAAAGACGTCAGTGTCACCATATCTGTGTAAGGGAAGGGAAGGTGTTCATCATTTGTGCCTTAATATTGGGTCACACTAGATCTAGGACATAAATGCTAGGCATGATGAAGGTTTCCTGAAAAACTAATCTGCAATACATTCATTTAACCACAATATTCTGATTTTTAAAGTCACCTTTTTCCAGCATGAAATCTGTATTAGAAACTCACCAGCAAAGCACTGCACCAATCCTTGTATAGCTGTAGCATGAATTAAACTGCTATTAGTTCCTTCACTTCAAGATGCATGCTTTAACTTTCTATTATTTACTTCATCATAGGTGATCACATACAACCTCTGGGTAATTGCTTAACAGCTACAGTAATACACAAATGGGTTATGAATCTCAGCTGTTCCCAGCCTCTCTAGCTTCTGCGGTGCTTTGGATGTCAATTTCCATAATTCCCAGCCAATATCATCTTTCCATTCATCATCTCCGGAGGGTACCAAGATGATGAAAGCTGACATTTTATACAAGCAGGAACATTAGGAATTCTTACTGATGTAGTAAGCATCATCAGCCTATGCACAGAGAAGCTGGTTTTGATTTCTTACTAGGTCTGCTAGCCATCTTTAAGATCTACCAGCATGATCCAAGAACAGCTGCTGAGCATCTGCATAACAGCCCAATAAAATATGGCCATAAAACACCTCCCAACATGTCTGATTTTAGTCCAGATATACCCAAGAGCTTGCAACGTAAGCTCTTAGTCCCTCGGGCTACAATATACTACTGCCATATTCTATTAAATATAATAGTATTAATGATACCCGGGAGAGAATTTAAGAGAAAGGACCCAACATTATTCAGAATCTGGCAGAAAAAAAACCAATTCAGCATGGGATGGGCGGTATAGGAAAAACTGGGCCACCATATAGAGTGGGAAATGGAAGTAAAGAAAGACACTGAATGAATCATAGACCTTCCAGCGTGGGAACAGGGCAGACCCAAGATACTTTGCTGCCTGAGTCAGAGCTGTAAATAGTTCCTGCCCATGATGTTCCCTATTCAACTCAGAATGCCTATAATCAAAGGCATCCATGTTGATTTTGGCCCATAATGGAAAAATAATATTGTCACCCCTCTATTGGTGAAATGCAATTAAAAATTAATTAATGTAATTTGTTGATTTTGACATTTTGTACTATCCTATGTCTATTGCATAAGGCAGTTGCTTGTCTGCTTAGCAGCAGCTCCAGTTTTATGGGGTAGTAAGATGATTGAAGGAGAAGTTACTATCCATATTTCTTGGAAGATATATGTGATAGCGAACATCTAGGAAGAATGACTTGATTTTTAAAAAAATGTGGTTTATTTATCAAACAAATATCCACCCAACTTACATGCAGTGACTCTGGGCAACATACAACATTAAAAGTCCAGAGTTATTCACAATTTCCTACCATTATTTAATATTCTAAGGCCTAACCATAGGTCAGGTGAAGTCTTGAGTTTGCCTAATTTATGTTCATTTCCTGCCAAAATGACACTACTGGTAAAGGTTCAGGATATTTTCTAGAACACTTTGGAGTCAGAAAATCTAAAGGAGGCTCAGCTGTCCAATATGTAACACTTGCTTTCATCAGCTTTACAGTTCTCTTTCTTAACTTTCTCAGTTTGGGAATTTGCTTATGGACACCAATCCCAATAAGACTTGCTTGGTGCCTTGTTGTGTGTTTCCTTTTTTCCTCCAGGAATCTTAAATATTAGATTGTTTCTGTTGTCTTAATTTATTGATAATATGTTATGGTAGTGGTTTTTTTTAAAGTTTTATTTATTTGCTCTCATACTATGTACAGTTTTATTTATGATTTCATTGCCTTTTTTTTCTTATAATCTTTTTAAATCCTAATATTGGTTGGGTTAAATCTATGTTCAATCAATAAATGTTAAAAAGAGCCTTTTCAGGCTGAAGATATTTGTGTAAAGATTTGTGCTGAGGAAAGATTTGTGAAGAGGTAATCAAAAATAGGCTGACAAGATAAAATGAAGGGGCTGTGCCAGCAGCAGCTTGAGGTCCATGAAGAGCAATAACAAGAAACAGATTTGATAACTGTATAAGAAGCTGTTTTGGGGCCACCAATTGTGAAGGGGAGGGAATACTCAAAATCTGCCCTCCCACTTTTAGGCCACACATAAATATTCCTCAATGTGAATTGCATTTCAGAGTATTATGCAATTTAAAACATAGCTTCAGCAAAAGCTTACAAAATGCGATGCCTTTTCTTTTTTTTAAAAGATAACTTTATTAGAATTTTTTTTAACTAAAAAGATGAAAACAAAAAACCCTAATACATAAGACAGGAATTTAATCAAAACCAAACATGTAGAAAGCACACAATACAATGAAATCACTTCTGGCTTTCTTTTATAATAGGTGAATTTAAATCAATTTCTTATTCTTAGGCTTCAGTATAACTTTCATTGTTTCTATTACCTACTCAAAATGTATTGCTTCCCCCCCCCCATCAGTTTCAAATATACCTATATAGGTTTCGAATCATTCTGTGAAACTAGGTGACCCGTTTGGCCTTTCCCAGCCGAAAGCAGAAATGGCTTTGTTCTTTCTAAACTGAACAGCAGCGTTCATTGTGGCTTGTGAAATGGGAAGGCATTAAGATGCAAATATAGCTGAGAGATAATGGCTGATTTCCTTTTGCGTTTTCTCCTGTCACTCCTGTCCAATCCTGCTCTTCCTTATTATTCCCACATTTGCCTTTTGAAGTCCCAGGTGAAGAGTAAGTGAATTACACTAGATTGTTCTTTTACTAGCTCATACCTACATTTGTGCATGAACACAGACCTCAGAATGAAAGCCTGGAAAATTGATTCCAGCTAAATCTTGGGATGTCACAAAGCAGAAATGGAAAATCTGGTAGCTTTCCCATTTAGTTATAGCCTTCAAAGATCTGATGTAGGAGAAATTGACTCTTGTGACTTCTTTACAGCATCAGGATTACATAAGATAAATTGCAGAAATGGAGTTCTGTGTTGGAATAAATAAAATTGTATGGTTTTAAGAAAGATATTTTGACACTGTCAAACAGTGGGCCACTGCATCTTCTTGATAAGTTATTGTAGCCCATCATCCAATGACTTCTTCAGGCAGTTCTGTATTCAGCATAAGTCTGCAAGAGAACTATGATTAGGCTGTGTGAATTAAGTGTATAGTGGTTGCCTTATGCAGCTGATTTTTATTATTATTTCTTTACTGTGGCACTCTTACAAGGATGGATAGATGAAGAACTAGAAGTCTTAATTCAGGAAGATCAAAATGGTTTTGTGGGTATTCCTGAATCATAATGGGACAAAATGGAATTCAAAGAGTGATGATACAACTTACTCAAAAAATGTTGGCAGATAAAAAGAAGGCGTTTAATGTGAGGGAGATATGCATAAATAGAGATCCAGAAATCTGAGCATAAAGGTCTAATCCAGGGCATTTGGGTAAGAATATAAAGGAAAGCTATTATTGTGAAGGAGTACTATTACCGTATAGACTGCCTAGCCAGGCAGAAGATTTGAATTCTGTAATACTTTCCTGTACCAGTTTATGTAATTTAATGGAGGAAAGACATAGTGGTAATTGCAGGCTTTAATTACCTAGACATGTACTGGAAAACCTATTCAGCCAAGACTCAAGATCCCCCAAATTCCTCACTGGTCTTGCTGACTTTCTTTTCCAAAAGCATGAAGAATAATCATTGTACTACCCAGGGGTAGATTTCAACTGGTACGGACCGGTACGGCTGTACCGGTTGGTGAAATTTAGCGTGCCTTCCCGTACCCATTGGTCAGGAGGCCCCGTACTGGAATGCTCCCTCCCGTCGTTCGCTCTTTCACTTGCCCCACCCATCCTCACCATGCTGCCGAAAAGTTCTCAGAAGAAGAACCAGAAGAAGAAAGAACTGGTGAGTGGCTGGGGGGGGGGTGTTGGGGAAGAGGAAAGAGGCAGAGGGGCTGCTAGACGTGTGTGTGTGCATGTGCACAGGCTGTGGGTTTTAAAAAACATCTGAATGAATCCAGGAAAAGGGAAGAGGCACAGGAACTGGAAGATACTATAGGAACACACGCTTCCTCTGCCCTCTTCCTGCATTCACTGAGACATTTTTAAAACTCACAGCCTGTGCACAGTACACACACTTCCAGCCCTTCTGCCTCCTCCTGGATTCACTCAGATGTTTTGAAAACTCACAACCTGTGCATATGCAAACACTCTCCCACTCTTTTAAAAAGGTCTGAGTGAATCCAGGAAGAGGGAAGAGGCAGAGGGGCTGGAAGTGGGTGTGTAAGGTGGTCAGTAATGTTGAAGACTGGCAAGGGCAGCTACATTTCCTCTGTAAGTAGCTGTTGTATTGTTTTGTGTACTTATTTTATTCTTATTTAAGTAGTAAGTGCACAAAATAATAAATTTCCTTTTTTATATCTTCTTTTTGTAGGTCATTCTTTGGGGCAAAGAATTCAGTGACATCAACTTGGCCAGTCCCAACCAGTCACATGACTGCCAAGCTACTCCCACCCGGTCACATAACTGCCAAGCCACTCCCACTCAGTCACATGACTGCCAAGCTACTCCTACACGATCACATGGTCACCAAGCCACTCCCATCTGGTCACATGACTACCAAGCCGCTCCCAGAAAACAGGCCACACCTACAGAATAGTTTCTTAAAAAATTTGAAACCCACCACTGGTACTGCCTATCTAAGACCTGAAGCTAACCAATATGGAAAGAGCTGACTGAAAAGGTAAACATAATGGGAATTTCAGAGAAAATGAAGCTATATTCATGCACACACACTAGATTGCAGAAAATTACAACAACCTACAGAACTACTAAGTAAGAGCTTTTATGCGTGAGTGTGTGTGTGTGTGTGTCTATAAATAAATACTAGGTAGGATCATATGGGCAGAATCCCAGGTCAAAGGATGAATCAAAGAACTGGGGATTACTAAAATAAGATATTGAAGTACACTCTCACACTATTTCAACTGCACAGCTGGGTTGAAACAGGAGTGAAATGCTCTGAAGTCTGCTACCGGTTTGGTTTGCTACCGGTTTGTTTCATGCACAGGCATGCCAAACACACACTTCATGCACAGGTGCACCACAGGCACTACCACGCAGCACTGAAAAACAAGGATCAAGAAGCCTTTTTTGAGTATGCAAAGGTAAGTAGAGCAGCGAGGGGAGGAACAGCTGTGCTTTCTAGCAAATATAAATTGTGCAGCACAGCTGATCATTGCACAGCTGATTGTCGGAACTACCAGTTTTCCCGAACCAGTAGTATTTTTTTACTACTGCTTTTGGCGAACCTGCAAAGTGGGTGAGGCTATGTGGCAGTAACTGAGGTATTATTTGGGGGAGGTTTTTTTGTTTTTTTTTCATCATGATAAGACTTTTTAGAGCTTATGTTGCAATTTCTTTGTGTTTCCCTGTTATACAAAGCGGGAGGAACCATATATCATTCCTCATTAGCAATTATATGGGGTGTGTGCGAATTATAGGGGGGGCAATGACATCTAGAAAAGGGAATTACTCATAACTCATAACTCATAACTTGGGGCCATATGTGGCACTAATAACCAGATTGCCCATCCCTGTCATGTAAAGTATATATCAGTGCAGAATTGCAAGTCCCTTCGTTTTCCTGCAGGATGATAGGTCCGATTTTTATGCAGGAAAGTACAACACCAGAGGAATAAGAAATTGTGGGGCATTATACTATGGAAAATATTGGAGTTTGTAAGAAACCACTCTAATTCATGGAAAAAAATAAGAATAATAAGAAAAACAAGAACAAAACGTAAATTGCAAAGAGAAGAGTTAAATAATTTGGTCATAAACTGCAAGCCCCAGACATCCGTCTGTCTAGCACTGGCTGCTCAACCAATGTTCCTTCACTGGCTGAGCTCATTACAAATTGGTTACATAAAACAAGCTGATAAAAAAAGTGATCTGGAGTCACAGACAGCTGTGAAAGTTGTGGCAACATCCATATGGTGTTTGTACTGAATTTCTATGTCACCTTGCCTTTTAGAGATAAGTATTCTCTGATCTATCTTGTGATGATAATGGAAAACCAAGAATGTCTTATGTCAACTCAAATTAGAACACCTCTGAAAGTCTCAGAAATCCTTCCACTCTACTGTATTCGAGCCCCAACTTTGTTTAACTCCTGTATTTCTAGAAGAACTTGATCTTGTCATTCAGAACTTATAGCGGAGAGAAAGAAAGTTTACAAATATGCTTAGCACACTTCGTGTGTTTGTGTGTGTGTGTGTGTGTGTGCCATTATCATACACTATCTACATACTGTACGAGTTCTAACAACTATTTTTTGTCTCTATAGTTATTTTCCATGTTAATTCCAAAATACAATTTATACTGGAAAGATCACAGAAATAAATGTATGGTTACAGCCTCTCATAAATATATGTAATTTATTCTTCCCATGCTCACAATTAACCAGGGGTGGGTTCAGGCTGGCACTATTGCCAGTTTGCTCGTGTGCACACTTGATGCGCACTGCATGCTTGATGCACACTTCATGCTTGATGCACACTGCAAACAATGTGCACTGCGTGCACATGCGCAGTCCAATTAAAATTGTTCTGCACATGCGCAGAACTGAAAAGCAAGATGGCAGCTCCAATGGTGCTGACCAAGGAACTGGTTTGGGGGCATGGCAGCCTTGGATCGATGCCAGTTCCAACAATCCCGGGTTGCCAAACCACTACCGGTTCAGCCAAACCGTGTCAAACTGGTAGGAACCCACCACTGTATTTAATCTATGGAACACCATATCAGCCACCAAGGAACCAACTATGACAAAGTCTGAAACTGTTTTCTTAACTATAGGACAGTAAAATAAAGGTTTCAATATTGTTGCAATTGTGTTTTAATCTAGAGTCTATATTGTTGCAATTGTGTTTTAATCTAGAGTCTACTTAAATAATATTTGCATTTGTGAACATTTGATATTATTTATGTGCTTCAGGAGTTTAAAATGGGGGAGGGCTGATGGTTTCATCATTCAAAGTATTTAAGACTACAGCATCATCCGTGTAGCTCTTTTTATTGAATGACATGATTGTCTTTGTCATGGAACCTAAATAGGCTGTGATGTGGACTGCATAGCCCTGAGGCTCTGAATATACGCTTGAACAAATTACTCCTGATCTGACTTGTGATTGTAGACATACTTTCCTCTGGGTTGACTGGAAAAAATTGGCTTATTCTTATCTTTTCTTATTGATAGTGAGGCACAAAAATTTGATATTAGTTGCAAGATATTGTACATACGACAGATCTATGTGATCAAACTGTTTTGTTTGTGTTATTTCTGTATTTAAAGTACTGGCTATTTACACATGACATCATCAAACTGGTGTTTGATATAACCATGGCTTAAAATTTCAACCTATATTTTGGGTTCCCTCAAATATTACAAGATACACTGAACACCTACTAACCACATAGACTGGCATCACCCCATATTCTAGGCCAATCAGCTAGTCTATGTCTCAGTGGGTTGTACAAATAATAGAGCTTCATTTTAAGACAACTTAGTTTAATAAGTGAAGTGAAATGTTAGCTGGCTCTTTACTGAGTCAAATGATACAGATTCATGCTGCTACTAAAAACACTCTCATAGGCTGTTTCTCAGTCACTCTCTCGCGCTACCCCTCACACACAGACAAAAGAAAAAGCTGGCAAATATGCCAAACTGTACAACAATTAAATGGCTTTGCTTTTCAGCACCACCCTTTAAAGGTTCAAGCTTGTTTTAAAATCTTGGGCTTTCAAAACAACACATTTACAAATTTTCCTTTGCCTTCTGGTTTACTGCAAAACAGTAGGACACTCCAATTCAATACATCACATGAGCAGATGTGACACTTCCCTCTGGGAACAGAATCGGCTTTCTCTGAGGAGAAGCCAGCTGTCCTGTGGCAGCCTTACTGACAGCAGCCTGTCAAACCTTTTTGGACCAGAGGAACGTTTAGTCAAGCCAAGAGGTATCAGCTCACTAAGTCCCTAAGTGCTCCAACATTTTGGTATGGGATCTACATTGGGAGCTTTTCTGACCCTGCATAAATATTAACTTTTTATTTTAAAAATGCAGGTACACAGGGCAAACGAAAATAGAGCAGTTGGAGCTGATCTGTGGGTAATATACTCTGTTTCTTGCTCAGTGGAGTAGGGTTTTCCAATGACTCAGCAACCATCTTCAAACTATAGTCTAAGATCACAAATGTGGGAGAATTGTGAATTCCTTGCAAAAGCAAAGTTCAGTAGTATTCCTTAAAGGAAAGCTTCTGAATGTATAGATCAAATGCTCATGCACATCATTCATATATACTAAGGCTGTCATGCTCCCAGCATGACTAAATTACGGAATACGGTTATAGTTTTGGGATCATTGCCAGAATACTGACTCAATTTCACATGGACTCTAAAAGTGAAGCAAAGAAATCAGCATATAGGATGGGAACGAGAAGACACACCCTTCTAGTGTTGTTAGTTGTTGTAATAGTAAGAGGCTCGACTGACTGTGCCTAACAAGAACATGACAAATCTAGATGATTCAGAACCAATTCCCCACCCTTTATGTCTTTTACATATCACATTGGGTGTGAATTTAAGTCTCAGTTGGAAAGAACAGAGAAAACGAAGCCAGTGCCAACTGATCCATCATTGTCACACCAAATTCTTTCTTCCAGAAAACAGAATTAAACTGAGTTATGATCAAAGAAATAAGAGGAATTCCAGAGTAACAACAGTCTCTAAACCAGAATATTTTTTTAATAAAGACTAATTGCTGAGACTAATTGCTCATAACTCAAGGAGTATGAAGTATATTTCTATGAATCACACTGCTTTTTTTATTCCATAAGAGCCTTACCAGGTACGTAGATTATAGAAGGAGGAGAGGGGACTGGGAGGGGAGATAATTTAGAACAGGGGTGTCCAACCTTGGCAACTTTAAGACTTGTGGACTTTAATTCTCCGAATTCCCCCACCACTCCCAATTTAAAGTTTACAGCCACTTCTTCTAAGTGTTTCCTGTCACCAGTCAGGCTGAGACTCCTGAGACATCCTGACCTAGTTGGTCTGGCTGGAACCTTTCTCAGCCTTTTGATCAAAGGTTCTCCCTTCTACCCAGTTCTAGGGAAAAAATAATCCCTCCCCTTAAAAATCTCTGCCTAAAACCTAAAAATACAGAACATATATTAAGCCAATCCACACAGGGCAGCCTAGTAATCATGCAAGAGATTTTAAATGATAATTTCCTCTTTTTTTAATGAAGCCAAATCTTTAAAGAATTACACTATGAAAAGGGTGATGTTGGAAAAAATCAAGAAAATCAACCACCACCCCTATCATTTTCAATAAAAACAGCACAGCCAGCTTCTGTTGAATAAATTGTTGCTTTCAATAAATGTTCTTTACAGAGAGGGTGGATGTTCAGTTGCACCTCTTGCTTGGGTATTGTTAGTCAGGCCGCTGTATTCTTCTTCGTAAGTATTCCAGAAGATGGCAATAGCAACTGAATGGTGAAATGTTCTTAAGGGAACAATAGAGATCCCTTCAGAAAGTCAACATGTGTCGAGTTCAACTTGAAAGATCTGTTATTTTTTATTTTCAATTTTATCAAATTTGGAGGATAAGCCTCTTTATAGAGATTGTTGCCTTGCCAATTCAAGGAAAATGTTTATCTTTGATAACCTGGATTTACCCAGCACATTGAAGATTTTCCTTCTGAATTATCCTTGATAGAATTATAAAAGTGCAAATAGTTTCCCCCAATTTTGCCAATGGACAATAGGGATCAGGTGAATAAAAAGAGTTTTTCTGAAAGGTAAGGAACAAAGCTGAATTCCACTTATTTAGGCGCCTCTGCAAATTTTTAGAGGCCTTTGGTGTGCTATACCAAAGCAATTATCTTTTTAGAGAGTTGGATTCTATTTGGAGACACTGTTTAATCGCAGCGAAGACCTCTAACCCAGACTACAGAAGCCCAGTACTAAAAAAAGAAGTCTCTTCAAACTAGTCTTTCTCAAAAATCTGTTTTAATACTACTAAAAGGCATAGAAGTCTAAAAAGCAACCTCATAGTCAGCTGGCTGTTGTGATTTCTTTAGTGAACTAAAGGGGGGAAATAATGAATAGTAGATTTTGAATTAATAAAGCACTGTGACCATGCGTCTCTGCATCCTATGAAATAAGCGACATAAGAGTGAACTATTGTTGCCAACTGTATTTTTTAATTAGTAGTTAATAATTATCCTTACAAGCCCAGCCTTGCCTGATCTAATACTCTATAGTTAATGATTGTTACTAACAATATAAATAATTGGGAAGCATAAAGTCTGTAAAATATTTCTGCACAGTAATCCTTTATAGGTTTAGGTTTAGGTTTATTGGTTTTGTATGCCGCCCACTCCCGAAGGACTCCGGGCGGCTCACAATAAACAGGGGAGGGAATAAATAAGACAATACAAACAATTTTAAAATCCACAACAGTCACAATTAAAATGGGGCTGGGTACTTTAACAACCGGCAGCCTGCCGAAACAGCCAGGACTTGGTAGCTTTAAGGAAGGCCGGGAGGGTAGTAAGGGTCCGGATCTCCATGGGGAGCTCGTTCCAGAGGGCCGGAGCAGCAACAGAGAAGGCTCTCCCCCGGGGGGTCGCCAGCCGACATTGGCTGGCAGATGGAACCCGGAGAAGGCCAAGCCTGTGCGATTGAATTGGTCTTTGGGAGGTAATTGGAAGGAGGCGGTCTCTCAGGTACCCAGGTCCAATGCCATGTAGGGCTTTATAAGTAACAACTAGCACCTTGAAGCGAGTCCGGAGACCAATGGGCAGCCAGTGCAGCTCGTGGAGGATAGGTGTAATGTGGGTGTACCTAGGTGCACCCACAATCGCTCGTGCGGCTGCATTCTGGACTAGCTGAAGTCTTTGAACACTTTTCAAGGGCAGCCCCATGTAAAGCGCATTACAGTAGTCCAGTCTTGAGGTCACAAGGGCGTGAGTGACTATCTGAAGGGCCTCCCGGTCCAGATAGGGTCGCAATTGGTGCACCAGGCGAACCTGGGCAAAGACCCCCCTGGTCACAGCCGATAACTGGTGATCTAACATCAGCTGTGGATCCAGGAGGACTCCCAAATTGCGAACCCTCTCTGAGGGGCGTATAATTTCACCCCCCAGACTGAGAGATGGAATAACTAGCCAATCTTTGGGAGGGAACATCAATAGCCATTCGGTCTTGTCGGGATTGAGTGCAAGCTTGTTCGTTCCCATCCAAACCCTGACAGCCTCCAGGCACTGGCCCATCACTTCTACTGTTTCACTGAGTTGGCACAGGGCGGACAGATACAATTGTGTATTGTCCGCATATTGGTAGTATTTAATCCCGTGCCGCCGTATGATCTCACCCAGCGGCTTCATGTAGATGTTAAATAGGAGGGGGGACAGGACCGAGCCCTGTGGCACCCCATAATTGAGGGGCCTCGGGGTCAACCTCTGTCCTCCGACCAACACCGACTGCGACCTGTCCGAGAGGTAGGAGGAGAACCACCGAAGAATGGTGCCTCCCACTCCCACCTCTCGTAACCGTTGCAGAAGGATACCATGGTCGATGGTATCAAAGGCCGCTGAGAGGTCAAGGAGCACTAGGATAGAGGACTGGCCCCTATCCCTGGCTCGCCAGAGATCATCGATCAGCGCAACCAAAGCAGTTTCCGTGCTGTAGCCAGGCCTGAAACCGGACTGAAAGGGATCCAGATAATCGGTTTCATCCAAGGACCGTCGGAGTTGAGAGGCCACCACTTTCTCAACAACCTTCCCTACAAAGGGGAGGTTGGAGACCGGACGATAGTTGTTCAAAATGGCTGGGTCCAGAGATGGTTTCTTCATGAGGGGTCTCACCACCGCATCCTTTAAGAGGAGCGGGAAGGATCCCTCCCGGAGAGAGGTGTTAATTATCGTCTGGATCCAGCTGCGTTACCTCCCTGCTGGTCGAAACCAGCCAGGAAGGGCACGGGTCCAGTATACAAGTGGAGGCACTCACTGCTCCCATGGCCTTATCCACTTCCTCAGGCATGACAAGTTGAAACTCAATCCATAAACTCCACTCAAGACCTTCCCCCGGTACCTCGGCTTGTACCGTGCAATTGGAGTCCAGGTCTGTCCGAATCCGAGCGACTTTATCCGTTAAATACTGAACAAATTCCTCAGCTCTACCTTGCAAAGGTTCATCCGTATCCCTCCCTTTCAGGAGGGAGCAGGTTATCCTAAAAAAGGCAGCTGGGCACGATTCAGCGGACGCAATGAGAGCGGCAAAATGCTAACATTTCGCCGTCCGTATTGCCATGAGATAGGCTCTGATATAGGCTCTCATCAGTGCTCGGTCTGACTCAGAGTTACTGGGCCTCCAGCGGCGCTCTAGACGTCTCTTTTGGCACTTCATCTCCCGGAGTTCCTCGGTAAACCAAGGAGCTCTCCTGGATCCGCTACCTCAGAGAGGCCGCAACGGTGCAATCCATTTTAGAGCCCCCGTCGCTGCTGCATTCCAAGCAGCGACTAAGGACTCGACCGGACTGTGGACGAGAGTGTCAGGTATCACTCCAAGTGCCGTCCGAAATCCCATAGGGTCCATCAGGCGTCTGGGGCAGAACCACCTAATCGGTTCCTCCTCCCTACAGTGGGGGATTGGTTTCTGAAAGTCAAGCCTCAGTAGGAAGTGATCAGACCATGATAAGGGCAGGATCTTAGTACCCCTCAATTCTAGATCATGCTTCCACTGCTCCGAGAGGAATACAAGGTCAAGTGCGTGACCCGCTGAATGAGTCGAACCCCGGATTACTTGGGTCAAGTCCATGGCTGTCATGGAAGCCATGAACTCCTGCGCCCCATCAGAGCATTCACCAAGCGTAGGCAGGTTGAAGTCCCCCAGCACCATAAGCCTGGGGAACTCTACCGCCAGCTCGGCTACTGACTCGAGGAGCGAGGGGAGGGCTGTTGCAACGCTGTTGGGAGGTAGGTACGTTAACAGCAAGCCCACTTGACCCCCAAGGTCCAACTTCAACAACAAGGACTCACACCCGACAAGCTCTGGAGCAGGGATCCTACGAGGAACTAATGACCTTCGGACGATAACGGCCACTCCCCCACCCCTTCTCTGGGGTTGTGGCTGATGGAGCACCTGAAATCCCTCTGGGCACATTTCAGTGAGGGGGACCCCTCCCTCCGGGCCCAGCCAGGTTTCAGTAATACATGCCAGGTTTGCCCCCTTGTCTACTATTAGGTCCTGGACGAGGGGAGCTGGCATTTAGCAACAACAGCCTGAGACCAGGGCCCTGACAATTCTCGCCATCTGGCCCTGGAGTGGAACTAACAGGGCCGGAAGGGGGATCGCTGTGACATAGTGGACCCTCCTTCCCCAGTAATGGCTAGCCCTGAAGTTCCCATCGTACCTGCCCCTCCCCATAATGACCGTAATGCTCCGGCCCACCCCCGCAACCGTAGACCCATTTCCCCTCTCACGGCCTCCGCTCCTTCCGGCAGGCGATTTGAATCAGTCATACTAGGGTGGGAGGTAGGCCTGGCCCCCCCCTACCACTTCTGCAATCGCACTCAGTGGAGGAGGTACCAGGTTATAATCCCAATCCTAACATACATACACAGCCACTCACCCAGACAGTCCCCACATAAGTCAATTAAAACACAAAAACTACAACAATAATGAGATTAAATGAGATTATACAGTAATTAATGTTTAGCATTTGGGTAGTGCATCCACAAATGTCCTTTAGTGTCAGCATATACCTGACAAATAATAAAGAGAATTGTATCCCTGTTGGGAAACGACAGAGCTGGGGAAGAAACATCATCATTTTGGCCGCCCTATTAAACTCAGTGAAGACACTGGACACATTGCGTGTCTACGTTTGTGCATCCTACATATCCGTGTTAATAAACATGCTTTACTTTTTAACCCATATTTTTTTATATGATATCTTGACTCATTTGCAGTATTAAGATGGGTTTATACAACATATTATGTTAAAACAAGATGATTAGTTTGTAGATCAGTGTATCATGTTATTGTGTCTGCTGAATCTTTGGGGATAAATACGAGATATTGAGATGATATCTGAAATTTTACACAAGCTGATGGAGACCAAAAAATTGAGTCATACCTCTCAATAAATTTGCTTTCCTCCCATGCCCTTAAAATGATCATTTTTTAAACAATGAATCATTTGGAAAGATGTTCTATCATATATAAAAATCTGAATTATTTTGTTTCCCTTTCACTGCCACCAAATTTAGTATTCCATTTCATCCTCCATCTTCAATTGGCAGATGCATTAATCAAAAGTTAAATGCTACTTTCAGCAACACTTGATGTATCCCAAACACCATCAAAACCAAATGTCATACTATTAGATGTTGTTGAAAGCCATAGTGCAATATTTTATATGTTGGGGCTGACTGGTTATTTTTAAAAGCAAGTGATTCAATCTAAGTATCATTGTAAAGATAAGGGGAATGAGAAATTGTCATACTGTATTAATGCTGGAATTATGACCTGGGTTTAATCTTGGGATAAAAGGTTCAGCTCTGATTAAGTAAACAGTGTGCTATACTTTTCTAGAGTGATTCATCAGTTGGTATATTTCTCTATAAAGGTAGTCCTCGACTTACAATTACAATTCAGGCCAACATTTCTGCTGCTACGTGAGACAATGGTTAAGTAAATTTTGCTCCACTTTATCTCCCTTTGGAAGAAGAGCGGCATATAAATCCAATAAACCTAAACCTAACAATGACCTTTCTTGACACAGCGGTTAAGTGAATCACTGCAGTTGTTAAGTTGTAAAGTGAATCTGGCTTTCCCATTGACTTTGCATGTCGGAAGGTCACAAAATGTGCTCACATGACTCCGGAACACTGCAACTGTCATAAATATGAGTCAGTTGCCAAGCATATGAATTTTGATCACATGACTATGGGGATGTTGCAATGGTTGTGTGAAAACAGTCATGAATCATTTTTTTCAGTGCCATTGTAACTTTGAACAAAACTAAAGGAACTTTTGTAAGTTGAGGACTACCTGTATTGTAACTATCTTGAGAAACAGATTGAGGGAATGCCAGCTAATTTGAAAAAGGAAAAAAAGTTCTCAAAATATATATTTTAGTGAGAGAGAGAGTTTTATACAGCAAGCTGGGCCTCTATCAAGACAGATACTACATTAATGTTACCAGATAATAACGTATAATAAAATGTTAGATACCAAACATGAGATACCCTCTTTTCCATATCAAGAACGGGAACCCAGAATAAAAAGTGAAAGGATGAACATGGCAGACCCAGCATTCATTCAAATGTCTCTCACAAAGTTGCAAGAACTTAATTTTGCTGTTTTCAAGCAAGACATTTATTGGGCCCCTGTTACTTCATTTTATGCAAGCGCCTTGTTTCTATGCAATCCTTCCACATTTTCCCAGTGCTGCTTCTATCATTTATCTTACTGCAGAAAATCTGAGGACCTGCTACCGAGGAAAGAAAAATAAAACAATCTGCAGCGTTGCAGATTTCATTAGCTCTATTCTTCCATCTTTTTTTTAGAAGGTGCAATTTAAATATAGGCAGTAATGTACATTACTACACAGTGACAATAATCCTAGTCAAAGCTAATTTTTATTTCCTTATTTGATTGCCAAATGCATACCGCTGCCCCATCTAAACACTGGTGAAGCAATCATCTTCTGAGAGCGAAACAAGAGCTTCAGAAATCGGCTGGTGTTGACTTGTTCAGGGCAGCTCCCCACTATCACCTTCACAAGGACAAGGGGGGTACAGCAGCAGAATCAAAGATATGGCACAGCTGTAGTTGCATAATGTACCAAATTGCAAAGTCGAACATTTTAACTTGATATATTGCACAGATGTAATCTGTATGGATAATTTATGATTCAGTGAATTTTGCAAAACAAAACAATTTGTATAGCTGTGGGTCATCACATGATCCAAAGACAGACATCGAGACTTGCAGGGATTTCAGAATGCTGAGGACACCAAGTCCAAGGACTTTTCAGGTTGAGTAGCCTGTAGGAAAGAATCCCTCAAGTATATCAAGCCTACTCATGAGTGAATGTCTGTTCACAAAAAGTGTTCATTAATTTTAAAATATAACAGCTAAACCTCAATGGGGCCTTAAAACAGAAATATTAGTTTGTGGCAAACCAATGTTGGACCATGTCTGATATCAGCCTAGCTAACCTGACTTCCTCATAACTCTGAACCTTGGAATTGTCCATTTTGCTTTCATTCTCATGCAATATTGGGCCTCTAAAAAGATTTTGATTACTTGGATTTTGACTTTAGATCTGGAGCATATGCAGATTCTTATTTACCACTGTTTTCTCTGTAGGCAGCCTTTGAACAGAATAAATTTCACAAGTATATTTGTAATAGAAGATACTGTTTTGTTCCAATCATTGGGGAAAAAAGCTAATACCAAAGTGCTACATAAATGAAAAAGTGTTATGATTCAAGCTGGTGCCCATAACCATTTTTCTTGATATCTACCAGGCTTCCTGGCATATCTTTTTTTCTTAATGAAAAGCCCTTCATGGTATTTGGACCTGGGTACTTGAGAGACCGCCTGCTGCCAATTACCTCCCAAAGACCCATTAGATCCCACAGATTAGGCCTCCTCCAGATTCCATCCACAGGCCAATGTCGATTGGCGACCACCCGGAGGAGGGCCTTCTCTGTGGCTGCTCCGGCCCTCTGGAACGAACTCCCTGCGGAGATTCGGACCCTCACCTCCCTTCAGGCTTTCCATAAAGCCGTTAAAACCTGGCTGTTCCGGCAGGCCTGGTGTTGATGAGTTCCCTTCCCCGCTCGAATTGTGTGTCTGTTGAGGGTTTTTAAACTTTTCTCTGTATTTTGTCTGTTGTGTTACCTTGTGTGTACTACCCCCCCCCCTGGGTTTGTTAGCCGCCCTGAGTCCCTCCGGGAATAGGGCGGCATATAAATGCAATAAACCTTTAACCTTTAACCTTTAATTTGCCTAATTTCTAAAAAGTAAAAGACTTTTAGACTTCAGCTCTATATAGTGGTTTGTTTGCAACTGATTACTTATTCACACCTAAAAAAACCTCCAGAATTAATTCAAGGTATGGATGGTTGTATCATTCATTAATTTACAAATAATTCATTCATTAATTTACAAATAATTCATTCATTAATTTACAAATAATTCATTCATTAATTTACAAATAATTGGGAGTTTTGTAAGTGATCATTTAAAATCATTCCTCAGGCTTTCAAAATTATGTTTACTGGGTGAAACAGATTGGTAACCTCTGTGCTAAAGGGATTGCTGTAAGGAGAAAAATATGTAATTTATATCACTAATGTGGAAATACATTTTCAATTTCACTTGTTTTCTATGGAAAGATGGTCATGAACCATTTGTCCAAAGCATCCTGGCAACAATTTGAGATGCCGATGAATGATGCAAGCCATGCCATTCTTGAAGACTGCAAGCCATGGGACAAAGTTAGTTCTTCAAGCCATACCAAGTGTTGCGATATAATGCAGTTGCGCTCTCTCTCTCGCTCTCTCTCCCTCCCCCCTCTCTTTCTCACACACACACTTTTGACATAGGGGGGGGAGGGTGAAATAAGGTATTAAATTTGACAGTTGCATGGGAATGAGGAAATAAGTCCTGATGACAGATGTCCCAGTTTCCACCAGGTCAGACCCAGTAAAAGAGTGTCATGACTCTGAGCAAATTTCATTAACCATAAACACATCTGGGACCATTAACATTTAATTAGTCATACAAATATGGGGAAAACAGCTTGGAATTTCTATCTTGTCCAAATAAGGTCAACCCACATTATGTTCTCCCCATTGTTCATGGTTTCCAATTATGATTTTTTTTCTGTTGGGTTCATATATTTGAACAAACAAGAGGTCAGCAAAATAAATTATGATTTACTGTTACATGCCGTTCTATATGGCCATCTGGAGAGCCAGTTTGTTGTAGTGGTTCAGGCATCAAGCTTGAAACCGGGAGACTGTTGAGTTCTAGTTCTGCCTTAGGTACAAAGTGAGCTAGGTGACCCTTGGCCAATCACTCTCAGCCCTAAAGAGCAGGCAGTGACAAATAATTTCTGAAATCTTGCCAAGAAAACTGCAGGGGCTTGCCCAGGCAGCCATCAGGAGTCAATAATGACTCAAAGGCACACGAACGCACGCACACACCATGGCAGAAGTGAATGTTTCTTTGTTCCCTTGCTACCTCCTGCTAGTATTCACTTTTGTCTTGTCTTTTGCAGTAGCAATACGTTTCATTAACTTCCTCTGACCAGAACAAAACTTTCAACAGCTTTCTGTCTCGTTTTTCATGTTTGGGAAATAGTATAAGATCAGATACCAAATCAAATGATCTGTGATTTTTCTTTTGGGGCCTCATTTATAGCTAAATCTTGAAAAAAAAAACACGAGGAGCAAATTAGTTGCCAAGACAACTTTTTAAAAACCTGCAGCTATATTACCTCTTATGAAACCAGTAAAAGGAAGTATTTTGTTTCACATTCACAAATAAAGAGTGCTAAATCAGACAGTTCCACCTAAAGGCCGGTCCTGGGTTTACCTGCCAGTAAAATCATGAGGTTGGACGTTATATTTTTAGGCATTTCAGTACCACACCCAGAAAAGTGAGACACAGAGATGAGCAGGATTATTTCTATACCTATAAATGGAGCTGTGAGGGCAGTGAAAAGGTAATAAATGTATTGATACTTCTTACTGAAATGTAGTAAAGGGTTTTGATTGCTCTGCTTGTCTAACCTTGGTTAACTATTTTTAGAGTGGGAGAGTGGCTGCAACTCATAAACAGAGGTCTCCATAACTATTTCCCACATCTAATGTAAGCCACAGCTCAGTGTTACAGTACAAACATCCTGCTTTAACTGGAAATGGAGATGGTGGATGGAGGTCACGGTGGGTTGTTTATTAGTGTTTCAGTTTTAACAATCAGCAGTTTCAGCAAGGGTGATAAAAGGTGACTGAATGGTTAGCTCTGGAATGCTGACATAGCTGATGTGAAGTAATGATGTGTGGGAGAGAGGCAGTGAGAGATACATAAACTAAATGTGAAAAAGTAGCTGTTCCAAACTGTGAGGGGAGATTATTTTGAACATCACAAACAGACCCTTCTTTCCAAGAGTTTCTTGCCACCAGTCAGGCTGAGACTCCTGAGACTTCTTAGTTGATCAGGCTGGAAAGATCTCAGTTTTTCAACAAGAACTTTTCCCTTCAGTCCAACTCTAGGCAAAAATAAAAAGGCCTTTTAGTTCTCCCTACCCAACTCGGAAACACAAACGTCAGCTAAGTAACCAACTAATTTGCATGTAGGGAAGGCTTTAAATAAGGAATTCTCCTTTAAGTCAATGAAGTCAAAATTTTAGATTATTAAAATGAATTTACTGGGAAAGGGGAATATCAGAAAACTAAGGAAGACAACACTCATACAGCCATAATTCCTTAAACAAAATTTTAAGTATGCATATACACTCAGAGATCTTTGCAAAGAAGATGGTTAGAAAGATCATTTGGATTGTCCCTTTTCTTGTTTCCTATTAGGATTTTTCTTCTTTCCTCTGATAGATCCTTTTTTCAGTTTCATAAAATCCAGCCTCCTTGAAAAATCCAATTGTTGCTTGGCCCATTCATGGAAAATAGTCCCTCTCTATTATCTTAGGCTAGCCAACAAATCCATAAATTATCTAGATTTAAATTATCTAGGAGACTCTAGAAAGAGTGCAGAGAAGAGCAACAAAGATGATTAGGGGACTGGAGACTAAAACATATGAAGAACGGTTGCAGGAACTGGGTATGTCTAATTTAATGAAAAGAAGGACTAGGGGAGACATGATAGCAATGTTCCAATATCTCAGGGGTTGCCACAAAGAAGAGGGAGTCAAACTATTCCCCAATGCACCTGAGGGTAGAACAAGAAGCAATGGGTGGAAACTAATCAAGGAGAGAAGCAACTTAGAACTGAGGAGAAATTTCCTGACAGTTAGAACAATTAATCAGTGGAACAGCTTGCCTCCAGAAGTTGTGAATGCCCCAACACTGGAAGTCTTTAAGAAGATGTTGGATAGCCATCTGTCTGAAATGGTATAGGGTTTCCTGCCTAGGCAGGGGGTTGGACTAGAAGACCTCCAAGGTCCCTTCCAACTCTGTTATTGTATTGTATCTAGAGCTGACTCCATCTTCCTAAAAAGGCCTGACTGGATTATAAAAGCACTGATTAATTTTCACCATACGTACCATTCCAGAAGGAACAGTTTATAAGGCAGTTTATCAGTAAACACCTTGAAAACAATGAAATAATTACCAGGTGTGGATTTGTTGAAAACAAAACAATCCTATCTCTTTTTTGATCAGGAACCTTCCTTAATAGGTTGTGGGGATGCTGTAGATATTATATACTGGGACCACAGTAAACCATTTGGCAATTGTCCCATAATTGTTGTATAGCAAATTATTAAATATGGACTGGATAACATGACAATTAAAAATGCATATGTAGCTTAAAAAATGTACTCAAGGAATATTAATCAATGATTTCATACAAAGACATCCACAAATATCCAGCTGTTTTCAACATTATTATTAGACTTTTATCCTGTGATGAACATAACTAATATTCCTACTTCCAATTTTTCTTTATAAGAACAACTCTGTGAGGTGAGGGAGGGAGAGAGAGAGGGGGGGGGGCGGCTCAAAGTCACCCAGATGGCTTTCATGCTTAAGGGAAGCCTACAACTCACTGCCTCCACTCCTAGGAAAATGTGCAATGTCACAACACACATAGAAGGAATGGGGGAGAGCTTGCATTGCTGTGAACTAATTTTCCTCAATTTGATTCTCTTTGTCCTTTTGACAGTCACTGCTGGTTTCTCATCAAATTAGAATGTCAGCTTTGACAACTGTAAGATGTCTGGGCAGCCTGGCTGGGGAATTCTGGGAGTTCCATTTGTTTATTTTATATTATTATTATTATTATTATTATTATTATTATTATTATTATTATTATTAAATTTCTACACCACCTATCTTATTTAAGTGAGGTTGGTTTGACAGTTCACAAATATAAAATGGTATAAAAATATTACTTAAAGCATAGTTAAAAACAAAATGAAAAACAAGGTCAAAATTTACAAGTATAAAATTAGAGTTAAAAAATTAATAAAGCTAAAAGGCTAACAAGGTTGAGGGAGCAGCACTCTCAAGCCATCAGCCATCCCCAGAGTTGTGTAACACTCTTAGATCCTCAGGCTAATTGGCAGAGCCATGTCTTAACATTCTTCTGCAAGGCTACATGAGGGAGGGGACTCTCCTCACCTTCTGGGTTAAGATTTTTCAAAGAGTGGGAGCAATAGCAAAGAAGGCCCTCTCTTCCTAGTCAAAGTTTTTAAACTGATGGGATTCACAGAAAGCTCTCCCTGCCTGACCAGATGGGATGGGTTAGTGTAATTGGGAGGATTGACATCCACACATCTTAAAATTACCAAGGTTGAGAAACATTGAATTAGAGAGATGCATCAAATAGATTACCACCAGAATCAGTCCTGTGTCCTCTACTTGTTAAGGTTGTCATTAATAATTTGAATGATGACTTGGAGAAAATTCCTATTAAGTTTCCAGAAGTTCAAAAAAACAAATAAACCCCTAGATGATTTAGTAGCATATAGAGCTGAGAAATAAATTTTAAAATAAATTTTATAAAGTGGGAAAAATCAACTGAAAACAACAACTAAACCTAGCAGAAACAAATGCAAAGTTCTTTATTTGCAAGATAAAAATCAAAGGCAGAGATAGAGGATGTGGGGGTACCTGGGTAAGTAATAATGTTCATAAAAAATTCTTGAAAAAGTTCATTGAAAACTAAAAATGAACAAGCAAACTGATGTGACTGCAAAGTATCAAATGTCATTTTAAATTGCATCAATAGAAATATAATTTCTAAATGACAGGAAGCAATTATGGCACATTTTTCTCCTTTGATCAGACCAAATGTGTACAATTCTGGCACCACATTTTAGAGTCAGAGAAAGTGGAACAGGTTTAGAGAGGACAACAAAGTTGATTTAGTGGGCTAGAAACAAAGTTCTTTGAAGAGAGATGGAAGGAACTGGTTAGCTTTGAGAAGGAAAAACTGAGTGAGGACATGACACTCTTGAAATGCCTGAAAGGAAGCCACAGAGAAGATCAAGAGACTGAATAATGGATTTTAGTTACAGGAAGGCACATGCTAAGTGAATAGCAGAGGGAAAATAATGTCCTAACAGCAAAACAATTTGCCAGTAGAGGTAATTACACAGAGAAGTGATATGCTTCCATAACTGGATGGATTCATACTATATTATCTATTACTTTATCTGTCTGAGAAGCTTTAACCTGGATTCCTACACAAGAAAGAGACTCAAGGAGACTTTATGACCTAAATAAGTCCTTCTAAATCTATGATTCTATCAAAAGAATTGATTGGGAGAGACTTTAAAAAAACACAATCAAATCTATTCAGGTCTCCAAGCATCGGGTCAATTTATCAGATGCTTTAAGAAGCAACATTGTGCTATACAAAAAACTAAGTGTTTGCCAGTAGAAGTAAACTAGGGATTACTGGAGAGATGTAAAAGCATTAGATATAATAATTGTAGCCCTGGATGTCGCAACCAAGATCAGAAGGTGTATTGCTCCAACTCTGTTCCCAGTTGGCGATGGCATTGTGAGAGAAACCTCTAGGTTTTCTAAGGGAAGTTTCTTTCCCAATACAAAGAACAGCAAGTGTAGAGATAAGATATTGAACTAGATAGGGGCAATTCAGATTCTAGTTTGCCTTCACCCAAAGAAGCTTCTGGGCCTATAATTCTCTTTCAGGATACTGGAGAAAAAAAATAGAAAAAGAGTACAATGCAGGGACGTGCAGTCAGGGGAGGCAGGGGAGGTGGGGCCTCACCAGTGTCATGAGGAAAAGAAAAGAATTTTTAAAATAATTAAAAAGGCTAAGGTAGTTGCTGCCAGACTCCAGAGTCACAGTGACTCTGAGTCTGCTTAGTGCTAACTGTAGGAGGAGGTGAGAGAACTATGGGCCTCCTTTGCATAAGGAATTTTTCGCCTTTTAATCCTTGGTCAGAGTTAAGCAAGGGTTAAAAGGCGAAAAATTCCTTATGCAAAGGAGGCAGGTGATTCTCTTGCCTCCTGATCTGGGAGCAGCAAATCATGCCTTGCCTAAGTAAGTTGCTTTTTTATTCAATTTTTTACATTTTCATCATGGTGGGCGGACAAGAGGAGAGTTGAAATCCACAGCTGGAAAAGGTATGTGGATCGGACAGAGGGAGGGCCGATTCAAAATGATTGTAATTTAATTTGTAATTTTTTATTGTGAGGAATTTGTGTTTGTGTGTGTTTCTTTCGGGGGGCGAGGTAGCGGAGTGCAGCAGCGGCAGGGACGTTCTCTCCACTGTGTCCAACAGGCCAGGCGTCTCGTGTTTATATCCGCCATAATCGCGAGATGCCTGGCCTGTTGGACACAGCAGTGGCGGGGGGAGGAATGGGCTGGGTGGGCTGGCTGGCTGGGGAGGGGGGAATCATGGCCGCTCAGGCCCCAGTGGCAGGGCTTTAAAGTGGCGGCATGGCCCCGGCGGCAGGACTTTAAAGTCCCGGCACTGCGTCCGCCATAGAGTGGGTCCCGGGCCCGCTTTATGGCGGACGCGGCACCGGGGCTTCGGCAGGGCTTTCGCACTTGCCTCACTGACCATGAAGCTCACCGCACATCACTGGTACAATGTACTCTTTCCTTCCAGAACTGCTGAGTCCTTGAAGGAAAGCAAGTTATAAATCTAATGCTTGAACATGAATGTAACATTGTTTACTTCTGGAGTTTTTTTCAAATAGCTGGACTTCTACTGCACAAAAGCTAAGTTATTATCAGGTGCCTTTCCTCAACTTTATGCCTTCTGCTGCACAGGAATCAGGGTTTCATTCAGCCCTGCTTTAATGTCATCAAACACCTGCCTATGAAAGACAGATGGCAGGAATCAAAATTGTTTATTTTTCTCTCTCCTTTTGGCAGAAACCATACATGTAGCACAGAGAGCATCTCACTTGAATTAAACATATATAGATCTATACTTATGGCGTTAGCATTGAACAAATTGTTAAGATGACTTTTACAATGATATCTATGTAGATCAGGGGTGTCCAAACTTGGGAACTTTAAGACTTGTGGACTTCAACTCCCAGAATTCCCCAGCCAGCATGAATTCTGGGAGTTGAAGTCCACAAGTCTTAAAGTTCCCAAGTTTGGACACCCCTGATGTACAGTAGATGAAGGCATCTGATATATAAGGAATTACCACAGCTGAAAAGCAAAGCCCTTGAGCCATTACACAACACAACTGGCACTTGATTATTTCTTCAGATATGCAGTTGCCTTCTCATTGCACATGAAGAAATAAGTGGAACTGTTTTCATCATATGCAAGTTTTTGTAGAGCCTATTTGAACAGGATCCATGAACAAACTATCAAAATCCACTATTTTATGCTGAGATAAGGGACAAACTAATTGCAAGAAAGCCACATAAATTCATCGGTGAAAAAGTTATCCACCAAGCAGCCAACAGTTAACTCCCAAGTACCATGGCATAAGCATGTAGCAAATCTGGTATCATCCAGATTTGGAAAAGCTACTAAAATCCATGGACAGCATGATCAACGGTCCAGGGCATTAAAGAAGTACACCAGAATTTTGCTTACTGTATAGCCATTTGATTAAACTTTTTACCGTTTGAAACAAACCTTTCTGGATTATCAGTTCTTGTTAATTTCTGATTGTTTCTGTAGCTGGTATGCTTTTATATCAGATATCTATCCAGTTCTAAGATTGCTTCATTTAATGCGTCCTTAACAATTTGCCCTTGGGCTCTGGCTTCTTCAAACTGAACTCATTCCTCATTCCTCTCTTACATGTTACTCTTTTTTAGATTGCACAGCTGTGGGAAAGATGTGCATTTCCTTTATTATTGTACATTACCTTGCAATTGCAAGTACGTTCTAAAGAAAAAAACAAAGAATACATTATGATTTAAAGCATCTTTTTTTAGCATATATTAACCAAATTAATTCTGCATATTCTGCTTTCTCATTAGTAACAGTAATAGAAACTCTCTAAGAGATAAATCCCGACACTAGCAGGTCAATTGAAGTATTAGGATGGATATCTACCAATGTCTAATCGAAATTTGTTCAACAAGGGACAACAGCTTAGCTATCAAACAACTTGGTTACAAGTATCTTTAATGCCTGTGTCCACAAACTTAATAAGTCTCTATAGAAGGTTATTAATGCTATACATCCAGTTCTTTAATCATATTTAGAGGTAACAGACAACATACATCTTCTAAGAAGCTAATAACATTAATTAGACTTAGTTGAAATTGAAATCAACTAACCTGTGATTTTATTCTGTTCTCCACAAATTGATAATGCCAGCTGCTCCAATGTAAAGCTACATGTGATATAAGTAGCTGCTAAGACGTTTTCCAACTTATTCAAAAAGTCTTGGACTCTTAGGGAAATATTGGGGAAATGATAGTAGCATATGAAGTTTCAGTATGCTTCTATACACCCTTATTTTATTTTATGGTTTGCAAATTGTGCTTAGCAAGAATATGTTTTTCTTATCTGTAGACCAACAAGTTTGGTAAATCCAGTTATTATGGTGTACACTTCTTAACTGCAAAGTGTCTTGTAGTTCAGATGGGCAATTATACAAATTTTAGAGATAGGCAGACAGACAGACAGATTCCATGATTTAGCTCAATGTATGAATCAAGCCAGTTAATTTATTTGAAAACTAAATTAGTGCGTATAGTAATTCTATCTACACATATGCACATGAAATATATAATACAGGAAATCAGGCTAGGCAGAAACAGCCAAGGAACCTTGGTGTTTCTATGACCCGATGCCCTTAGGAACCTTTATACTTACAGGGTTTGTATTTTATTCACGTTCCATTTCTTTACCTTCTTAAACTAAATCAGATTAATACTAATCATATTTTTAACTGACAGTGAAAGCACTATTCCCTGGGCCCACAGAATCAGTATGAATACCGCTTTTATCCCAAGGGCATGGTAAAATCTGTTGATGTCAATAGAATGGAATGGAATGAAATAGAATAGAATAGAATTCTTTATTGACCAAGTGTGATTAGACACACAAGGAATTTGTCTTTGATGTATATGCTCTCAGTGTTCTTAAAAAGACAAGATACTTTCATCAAGAATCATAAGGTACAACACAATGATAGTCATAGGGTACAAATGAGCAATCAGGAGCAATCAATATCAATATCAAAAAAGCACAATAGGGCTGGGTATAATAAGTAATAGATAGAAAACCACCAAAAAACTTGAAAACTCTCATCCAGCCTAGGCAGTTTTTAAAAATTCATACCAAAAGAAAGCAATAGAGACATGAGATTAACAAGGGGGGGTGTAGAAATATGGACCCACAGTGTCAACAGCATTGTGGTACATGTAAAAAAGCTGTGAGATTTCAACTACAATGCTGCAACACCATCTTGTCTGTTTTGATTTCCCCTTCAGATGCCATTGCATGTAATCAACAAAGTTAATTTCAACTCTATAAAGTCTTTACCTTTTACCAAACAACAGGCTGGACTGATTAGAGCAGGGCTGTCAAACTCCTGGCCTACAGCAAGATGTGTCATACACTGGCCATGCCCATGCCTGGTTTAGCAAAGGCAGGGGAGTCCCGATATGTCACGTGACACCACCATGATGATGTGAGTTTGACACCCCTGGATTAGAGGGGAAAAAAGAGTTTGGGGAAATGTTAGTCCTTTATCTGGCCATTTTAAAAAGGCAAGCATCCAGGTTTTCACATTTTAAAAATTGAATCTAGATGAATTACTCAAGATGGAAATAGTACTTTCAACCAGTCCTTTTCAGCAGTGTTTGACTATTGTCAATCTAACTGCTGCATTTTCACAGATGCTAGCCCACCAGGCCAGCCTACAGTCATATGTCTACTAAGCCTTCATCTCCTAGTTGCTGCAGCACAACTGTCAGAAGAAAAATGGCAGGGGCTGCAGTGGAAACAGTTGGAAAAGGAGAAATCAACAGAAGGAGGCAAAAATGGCAAGAATTTCAATTGACCTAGTCTGAAAAACATATAGAATCAATAAGAAAGTGAGAACATCACTGATACTGGGACAAAAAGCTCAGAGCAATTGCTTCTTCTATATGGCCAGGCTGCCTAAGACCTTCAAAAACTGAAAGAAAAAGAAGCATGTGAATTCCTTGTTCTTGGCGATGAATTGGGAATCCTCATTATAGAGCTGATCCTGTACATAATGATATACAAGGCTTGGTACTGAGTTTAGTACAAATTAATAGAACCAGAACTGCAATCTTTTAGAACAATTCCAACCTTTCTTTAACTCATAACTCCTGTTTGTTGAAGCCCCTTTTTTGTACAAATCCCAGATGACATGTCAAATGCTTGTTATCCAACATGGAAACCATGGCTTGGAGAATTCAAGGCACAATGGCCTGAATCATACCAGGAACTCCCTGATATAGATGGTAGGAAGTTCTGTGAGTGATTTGAATTTTGTGTTTGTGTGTGTGTGTGTGTGTGTGTGTGTGTGTGTGTGTGTGTAATGATGGTAGCATATAAAGCTTCATTATGCTTCTGTGATCCTTAATGTTTTTTGCAAATTTTGCTCAGCAAGAATGTGTTCTGCTTATTTATAGATTAACATGTTTGGTAAATCCAGTTACTATGGTTTATAATTATTAGCCGCTTATGCTGTGCATTGACTACAAAGAAGGCTGAGCATTGTAACCTATACCAGTGGGTCTAAACAGGTGGAAGCATCTGGCAAATGTTCTGTGGGGTTGGAAGGTAAGGAGGTTGGGCCTGGTTAGTATTTGGATAGAAAACCAACAGGGAATTCTAGAATTAAAGACTATGCAAAGAAGTTGAAAAAATATTCTATAACATAGCCATAAGAAATCACTCATGCTACTATCATATTCCAACAACTTATTCATCCCTACACATGATATCCAGGTGATTACTGGCACTTCAGTTCAGGGGTGTCTTTATTATACCTGTATCCATACTTAGTTCCAATGGCTGGAAACACTCTTAACCCCCACCCACACACATATATTAATCTCCTTCATGGATGTCCACCCACTTCTACCTTTTCATTTATAAATATTTTATTAAAAGCAAATCTAGCAATTCATTTTCCTACCCTAGTTTTTTTCAGCTGTGTTTTAGCTGTGTGTTCTGCAACTGTGATGATTTCTGAACATATTGGCAGGGAAAGGAGGAGAAATTGGAGGGTATGGTGGAAGGTTGACACCTCATGTTTTATTGATGGAGTATCTCTTCCTGAAGGGAGAGGGCTAATGTGGGAGTCGGAGGAAGAGAAAGCTTGAAATAAAGCATTAATATACAGTTCAAGTTGTAAATGGTGAGATATAGATTAGGAGTTGGTTGGAGCTGTGTCAGAATGAGGGAAGAAAAATGAACAGCTGTCTAAAGAAAAATGAGTATCTGATGAAGGATACAAGGCCTGGTGGAAGTAAGATACACAAAGCTGGTAGCACTGTCTGGTGAAGAACAGCTGATTATAATAAAATAGCCCTGTAGATATGGGATGAGTAAGAAAAAGTCAGAGGAGATTTGTCAGCCTAGTTTGTTCACTTCTAGCTCTCTCTTATTCTGATCCCTATTACAGCAGCAAAAGTAGTTAAGCCATGATGTGGTTTATTCAAGTGTTACCCCTGAAATGTTGTGCAAATCTGCACAGTTGTGGATAATATATATAGTGCATTAAATCCAGCTATTTTCTGTTTTTTTCCACTTTTCCTGCCTTCTGAAATTTGGTATTACATACCAAAGGCAGAAAATTCAAACTTAATATCAGGTAAACCTCTCAATCATTCAGACACATTTGTCAAATTCTCTCACTGCACATTTTCTAATCTAGATGAATTGAAATTGTTGCCATTATAATTTTCACTATAAACTTCTTAAATCTGTAATGTATGATCGATACAGAAATAGCTTTTTAGATGAATTGAATTCACTACTGCAATATCTAAATATAATCCTTAGGAAGCCCATATAAAATCCCCAGAATCACTCCTCCTCCTACAAATGCTCTATTAGTCTGAATACACTTGATATCTTTCATTATTTATAATTGCCTAATATCTTTTATTCCAGTTCTTAGATTAGTAGTAATATGCATTTAGAATAAATGATACACAGAGATCTGCATTTCCTCTTGCAATTGAATTGGTCACCTATCAGGATGAAATGGAGTCTGAATTCTCTTTTCTAAGAAGGATAAAATAATGAACTTTATATTTCAATGGTAGCACTGTCTCCCTTAGCCTGGATGCTCATTCAATGGAATTCAATGAGACTTACTTCTAAATGGAATCATATAGGATTATAGTGTTAGTTTTGCCTTCAGATGAATACTTGTGCTATTAAAGAAGCCATTATTAATAGTTATATGTGCCATTGCAAACCCAATTCCAGTTCAGTGTCAGAAACATCTCATCTATCTTCCCGAGTATTAGACAAGTTTAAAATTATATTATTTATTTATGGCACAAATTAACAGTGATCTTAAAGAAGTCTAAATTGTTTCTTCTTCTTCCTCCTTTATTCTTTTTCTTCCCCCTTTCTCCTCCTTTTTCCTTCTTCTTCATCTTCTTCTTCCTTCCTCCTCCTCCTCCTCTTCTTCCTCTTCATCATCATTCTAACACTTTTCCTGAAGATTCAGGGTCCGTTAAAGAAGTCTAAGTGGTTTAGAGAGATCAGAACCAAACCAAGCCAATGCAAGGCATAAATATAAGCACACCAAACTATTACATAATTTAGCCATTACACAACAGCAACCCCATATCAGTCAGGTTCTAAATATCATTTTTATAAGGATACTGCATGTCATGGCAGCAGGAACCACCCACCTGCACCTTACAAGACAATTGTCCCAAGGAAGGGGAAATTCTGCAGAGGTGAAGTGAAATACCTAAGAACCATGTATCTCCCTACCTTCCCAGTCACTGACTAGACTTGCCCAACAAGAAGTGCCATAACATAGTGCTTTCAACTCCTAAACTTCATACTGTAAGTGACTTGAAGGAATGCTGAGGGAAGGTCTATGTCAGCGTTCCAAGTATCATGCAGAATTAGATCAGAGTCCAAGCAAAACGATCCTTTTTGTTGCAATTTAATAAAACAGACATTTTAGGCACATCTGTGTTAATCCCAATACTGGAAATGACATCAGAATTCCACCCAGTTAAAAGTTCATGATCTTGTCCCCACACCCACAATCCATCACATGGTCCAATCTTCTTCTTCCACGCTGGCATCCACGCCCAGCTGCTTCCGGTCAGGTGTGAAAGTCCGGAGACAAAGGATGACCTTGGCTCCTAGTAAAAAATGAAAACAATACATTCCATAATCTCACTCCTGTCTATTCTCTCCTTCCATTAACTATACTAATGAAACAGCATAATGAAATAAGAGAAAGTGTGGCAGGCCAAAATTCTAAAAGGAATATAATTGCAGGCCTGACAGGCAGCCTCTCCTCAGAAGAAAAACGTTTCCTGAAAGGGGTTCTGGAGCGAGCAATGTTTCTCAGCTTGCTTCTGGTAGGCCTCTGCTGCATCTGCTAGAACCTTCTTCGTATTCTCTCATCCTTTCTTTAGCATGTCCATCCATTCATTCGAAGACATGGAGGAGGGAGGTTCTCTAGGCAGCTCAGGCATGGGAACAAATTCCATGCCACTGGTATTCTGGAAAGGAGTAAATCCAGTGCTGCTGTGAACTGCATTGTTGTACGCCACTTCGGCAAAGGGTAGCAAGTCTGACCAGTTGTCTTGCTGATAGTCCACAAAACACCGGACGTATTGTTCCACTACCGCATTGGCTCTCTCTGCTGCTCAGTTCATGCTAGGATGAACCTCTGAGTTCAGTTCTTGTGTGGACCCAATGGATCTCAGGATCTGGCTCCAGAACTTGGCTGTGAACTGGACTCCGCGGTCTGAAATGATTCTCTTGGGCAATCCGTGCAGGCGATAAATGTGTTTCACAAACATTTTCGCTAGTTCCTTTGCGGACGGCAACTCTGAGCAAGCGATGAAGTGCGCCTGCTTGGAAAACAAGTCCATAACTGTCCAGATTACTCTGTTTCCACTGCTGTCTGGGAGTTGCACAATGAAGTCCATTGCGACCTCTTCCCATGATCTGTTAGGGCTGGCCACTCGTTGTAGCAGTCCAGACTGGTCTGTTGGGAGCGCCAATTTCATAGCTGTCATCAGCTTATCCTGGCTTCCATTACTGTCATGCTGCGGTTTTCGCTCCAAAACCCCTTCCTTGTGGGGGACTTTCCCATGTTGATGGTCCAGGAGGTGCCCACTGGAATCTTAACCATCCATACTCTGGGAAGAAAGCCCAATTTAGTGGTGCTTCATCCACTAGCTGCAGCCCAATTTCTGTTGGCTGACAAGTGAAAGATGCTGGCCAAATCCCTTCTTGCTGGTTGGGTTGAAAATCCCATCTTGCTAGGGATTCTGTCTCCAACTCAGTTGCAGGGCATTGGCTCATTTCAATTGTCCCCGTTTGGAAGGAGTCAAAATCTCTACTCCAGGGTTTTTTCCAAGCCTTGGCTGGGAGGAAGGAGGGGGAGCATGCACTCATGTTTAGTTGTCCGAAATGGTCCGGGATCTCCATTTATCAGCTCTTCTGGCCATCTCCTAGGCGCATTGAGGTTAAGCTCCTTCATTCCTCTACTTTCCATCCCTCACAGGATGGGCTTCTTGCCAGCGGCAATAAATTTTAAAAGCGAAACTGCTTCACTTTTGAAGATTTGTAGAGAAACATCTCATCTCAGCTTCTTATCTCAAAAGGCTTTCTCCTAATTGTTCGCTGATATTTTACGCTGACCGGGTGGCTCAGCAGTTGGGAAAACAGCAACCCTCACCACCACCACCCCCGTGAGGGAGGGGTGCTGGTGACTTATTTTGAAGGCAGTATTGGGATAATCCACGCCCAGCTGCTTCCGGTCAGGTGTGAAAGTCCGGAGACAAAGGATGACCTTGGCTCCTAGTAAAAAATGAAAACAATACATTCCACAATCTCACTCCTGTCTATTCCCCCCTCCCATCAACTATACTAATGAAACAGCATAATGAAATAAGAGAAAGTGTGGCAGGCCAAAATTCTAAAAGGAATATAAATGCAGTCCTGACAGTCTAGCTGGGAGAACAGGGATGGCTACATTTCTTCCATCAATGAGGTTGACCAATGTAATTTTAGTACCATACTGTACATGGGCCTGAATTCTGATTCCCACAGTCCACAAAATCCATTTTTCTAGATTCTTTGTAACTGTCATCCCACCACATTCTTCCACAGCTTTCTGCACAAGGGGAAGACTAGACCAACATTTGCTGAACTATAGCAGATCCAGAGCAGATTCTTAAAGTGGCAGACCAGTGCTTTTTCAAGGTTGTTGGCACATCCCTCTCCCATTTACTGTTACTTGTATCTACCTTCCTGCCTCCATTCTGGCTTGTGTAACCAATCAGGAGGAGCAGGAGTTAAGTCCTACAAGTATTGGAGTGAAGATCACTTGGAATTTTGTGCTGCCTGCCAAGGTTTCCTAGCCACAGGCAATATTAGCCATGAAGTGATCAGTCAGATGACTGCAATATGTTCTAGTGCATGGGTGTCAAACTCATGGTGTCACATTGCTGTCACGTGCGGTTTTGTGACCCCCCCCTTTCACGGAGCTGGGGTGGCCATAATCTGCATGTGATACATCCGTCCTGCAGAGCTACTACTTTGACACACCTGTGAATCTATCCATGTCCCCCAAGAAGGGAGTTGGTCAGTTTGAACAGCACAGCTGACATTCCACTGCTGCCATAAAGATAGTATGGAAATTTGTTTTGCTGCCATTATTGCTACAATATAGGACCATATTGTGTCTGGTCCCTTTTTTGTTCTCTACCAGTACAGCTTCAGGTATCTATTCATCTATCCTGGAGCACCAAAATAGCTGCCCAGGATTAGCAGGTGTAGAAAAATGATTTAGCAGCAATCCTGTTTAGTGCCTGTTTGCATCTGTATATTAGAGGCCCAAAAGGTATTTAACTGACACACACACACAGCCCATTGTTGGGGAAAACCCCAAGTATTCATTAGGAAACCTTGGAGAGTCCATGTTGAAAAACAATAACTGTACACCCTTCAACCAATCTTCTGCCCTGCAATGACCTTTATACCAAAAGCAATTATGTTTTTACTTCTTCCTTTACATTTTGAGTGGGTCCCATGATTATGTAGCTGCAGTAGAGGCATTAGGTGCCTTTTTAAAATAAAGATAAAATCACCTTCAAGACAAACTTAACTCTGAGTAATAGATGCATCCTTGGCAGCTTTCTTGGGAATGGTACATAAATAGTTTATTTCTGCCTTCTTTGGGAACATTTTCCAATGTCTCAGTCTTATAGAGTTAGGTGGCCACATGTCACCCCCTATTCAAAAATTCAGAAAGATGTGAGGACCAGAAAAAGCCCCTTGATTCACAGGTGGGTTGCTGCCGGTTCGGCCCAGAACGGGCAAACCGGTAGTAGCAGCAGGAGACTCAGCCCACCTGCCCGGATGGTTCTGCGCATGCGCAGAAGCTTTGCAAGCGAGTGAGCGCAGGAGCACACCCAAACCAGTAGTAAAAATATTAGCAACCCACTTCTGCCTTGATTCCTAGCAAATTATATTTTTAATGAAAATTCTCAGGATACAGAGAATACAGGCGAATGTGCATGTTTTATTTAAAAACATATTAAGCAGAAAGTTTTAATTGCAATGAGAAGTATATTTAGATGTCATCAATTTATATGCACAGAACCTTATGAATATGGAAACCTATTTAAGGGAGATTTTCAAGATGCCTCATCAACTAAGAAAAATATGCTGGAGTATTAATTAGCAACTATCTGTTTTCCTGTTTTATATATATATATACACACACACACACACAAGGGTGAATAGGATTATGTCCTTGGAGCACAAACATCTGTTTAGTCAGAAATTTTACCCAAACTTATGTAATAAAATCAGATTTCATTGATAGTTTATATAGAGATAGATAGATAGATAGATAGATAGATAGATAGATAGATAGATAGATATAGATGATATAGATATAGATATAGATGATATAGATATAGATATAGATATAGATGATATAGATATAGATGATATAGATATAGATGATATAGATATAGATGATATAGATATAGATATAGATATAGATATAGATATAGATATAGATATAGATATAGATATAGATATAGATATAGATATAGATATAGATATAGATATAGATATAGATATAGATATAGATATAGATATAGATATAGATATAGATATAGATAGATATAGATATAGATATAGATATAGATATAGATATAGATATAGATATAGATATAGATATAGATATAGATATAGATATAGATAGATAAGCGGCACTTTATGATGAAAATTGTGGATTCCAGATAGTCTAATCTGTGTCCTGCCCTACTAAAATGTAATAAGGTTCCTTACGTATATTTTCCAGTGGCCCTTAAAGTTTCTTATCTCTATACTTTCTGAAGTGAGCCTTGAATACAGCGGGAAGTCTCATTTTCCTACCAGTAACCCTAAGTGGATTTTCCATGAATGAGATTTTCCCATGTATTTTGCCAGGAAAGGTAGATAAGGCAGACCTGAAAAGTAGGCACCCTCCTAACCATAAACATGGGCTCTGAATTCATCAGTGATTTCCATTTTGCTCTCTGAATTCATGGAGACCTAACCATAACTCTAAGTGAATTTTCCAAAATGGGATTTTCCCATGTATTTTGCCAGGAAATGTACATCAGGCCGGCTCAAAAGGTGTGCCTACTCCTAACCATTCCAACAGGTTCTGAATCCAATGGCAATGTCTGTTTTGCTCTGCGAATTCATGGAGAGCTAATTCTAATCCTAAATGGAATTTTCCCGAATGGGATTTTTCCATTTATTTTGCCAGGAAATGAAGATAAGGCATCCCCTAAATGTAGGCACCTTCCTAAAAATAACCATGGGCCCCAAATTCATCTGCAATGTCCATTTTCCTCTTTGAATTCAAGGAGACCTAACTCTAACCCAGGGGTTTGCAAACTTAAAAACTCAAAGAGCCATTTGGATCCGATTCCCATCGAAAAGAAAATACTGGGTGCCACAAAACCTGTTTGGGCATGGCCAACTCAACATCACTCCCACCATAGGTGGGTTCCTCCTGGTACGGTACGCCAGAAGAGGTAGTGAAAAACTGGTGTACTGGACCGGACTAGTAGTAATGGTGTCTTGGCCATGCCCCCGAACCTTCGTCAGAAGCCTTTTTTTTAAAGCCCTTTTTCCCTGATGGTTCAGGCAAGGGGAAAGAGGTTTTAAAAACTAAAAGAGAGAGTGGGGAGAGAGGGAAAGAGAGATGAAGGAAGGAAAGGCAGAGAGAAAGAAAAAGAAAAAGATAGAAGGAAACTCACTTTTTAGCCTGGACTCAGCAAAGGAGAAAAACAAATGCTGTCTCTTTAAATTGGAACTGAGCATGCCTGACGGTGGAATTCTGGGAGTTTAAGTCCACAAGTCTTAATACTGCAAACTGTAAATTGAAACCTGTTTTAAATTGAAAAGCTGCTCAAAAGGAAGTTTGCAAAGTGACATTCAGCAATTTGTTTCTGGGTCAACTGAACAACTGGATAAAAGGTAGGATTCTTATATAGGTCTATGTTTTTGTTGGGGTTTGTGCAATATGGCCTGTGCTTCTAAAAGGGTTTGATCATTCCCTGCGTGTGATTGGAGCCAAACTTTCTATAGGCTCATTATCTCATTATCTCTATATGGCAGGAATGTGAAATGAGCCTTTCTGGGAGTAATAGTTTATTTGGGGGAGGGAGTTAGTTACTTCCCACAGAGGGAAGGGAGAAAGAAAGAAAGAAAGAAAGAAAGAAAGAAAGAAAGAAAGAAAGAAAGAAAGAAAGAAAGAAAGAAAGACAGCACAGCAGTTCAACCCCCTGCTGTAGCAGGATACCTTAAATTGTCTGGATTATTTTGGTGACTCTAGCAGAGAGGAAAATTGCCAGAAAGGAGAAGGAGTTTATTAGGACAAGGCTGCCATGCAGAGGAAGGCAGAGATAGTCCTTGACTTATCACAATTGAGCCCAAAATTTTGGTTGCTAAGCAAGAGTGTTGTTAAGTGAGATTCACCACTTTTTACCCAATCCATGACATCTCCTGGTGAGTGACATCAAGTTGGCCATGCCCACCCAGTCACATGACCACCAAGCAATGCCCACAAAATAGGCCACACCCACAGAATAGGCAGTAAAAACTTTTGAAACCCACCCCTGACTCCCACCCTGTTACATGGCCTGCCCCAGCCACGCCTACCCAGGATTTCTGACTCTGGGTGTTTTCTGTGGGAAATGGTTCTCTCTCTCTCTCTCTCTCTCTCCCTCTCTCCCTCCCTCCTCCCTCTCTCCCTCCCTCCCTCTCTCTCCTGTTTTTCTCTTTTTCCTCTCCCTCTCCCTTCCTCTTTTTCTTGCTTTCTTTCTTTGTTTCTTTCTCTCCCCTTCTTTCATTTGTTTCCCTCTTTCCCTTCTCATTTCTCTCTCCTTTTCCATCTTTCTCCCTTTTCTCCCTCATTTTTCTTTTTTCCTCTCTTTCCTACTCTCCCTCCATCATTTTCTCATTTTTTCTCTTTTTCTCCCCTTTTTTCTCTCTCCCCCCATTCATTACTGTTTTTCTCTTCCTTCCATCCGTCCGTCCTTCCTCCCTTCCTTCCTTCCTTCCTTCCTTCCTTCCTTCCTTCCTTCCTTCCTTCCTTCCTTCCTTCCTTCCTTTCTGTGACAGGGCGACAGCTCTTTCATCCCTGTGCCGTGACAAGGAGACAGGGCGCCCTAGCAGCAGGGATGTGCAGGCAGGGGAGGCAGGGCCTCACCAGTGTCATGAGGAAAAGAAAAGAATAATTGAAATAATTAAAAAGGCTAAAGTAGTTGCTGCAAGACTCCAGAGTCACAGTGACTCTGAGTCTGCTTAGTGCTAACTGCAGGGGGAGGCGAGAGAACTATGGGCCTCCTTTGCATAAGGAATTTTTCGCCTTTTAACCCTTGCTCAGAGTTAAGCAAGGGTTAAAAAGCGAAAAATTCCTTATGCAAAAGAGGCACATGATTCTCCCGCCTCTTGATCTGGGAGCAGCAAATTGTGCCTGTTGCTTTTTTATTTAATTTTTTACATTTTCATCATGGCAGGCGGAATATAGGAGAGTTGAAATCCACAGCTGGAAAAGGTATGTGGATCGGACAGAGGGAGGGGGGATTCAAAATTATTGTAATTTAATTTGTAATTTTTAATTGTGAGGAATTTGTGTGTTTGTGTGTGTGCGTGTGTTTCTTTCTTCACAGCAGTGGGGTCGGAGGAGGCAGGGGGGTGAGGCGGTGTAGCGCGACAGCGGCAGGGACGTTTTCGCCACTGTGTCCAACAGGCCAGGTGTCTCGTGTTTATGTCCACCATAAACGCGAGATGCCTGGCCTGTTGGACACAGTGGTGGGGTCGGAGGAGGCAGGGGCGAGGCAGCAGAGTGCGGCAGTGGCAGGGAAGTTCTTGCCACTGTGTCCAACAGGCCAGGCATTTCACGTTTATGTCCGCCATAAACGCGAGACACCGGGCCTGTTGGACACAGCGGTGGCGGGCTGGCGCTTGCTTTCTTTTGCCAGGCCCCTTGCACCCGTGTCCAGCCCACTGGAGCTCGCCGCACCGGGGGAGGAATGAGACCCCACGGAGCCCGCCGCCGCTTCAGCGGGGAGGACGAGGAGGAGAAGAGCGGTGAGGCCTTGTGCCGGCTGGCCAGCTAGGTGGGGAATAGGTCAGACGGGGGGTGGGTGGGCTTCAGGGCTTTGCCGCGGCTTTCGGAAAGCCCCGGTGGGGCTTCAGAGGGGCTTTCAGACCCCCCCTGAAGCCCCGCTGCGGCTTTCCGAAAGCCACATCTAAGCCCCACCGTGCCACTTGGAAGACTTATCACCAAGGGTGGGAGGGAGGATCGTGGTGCCCTGCTTGTCCTAAGCGCACTGACAGGCCAGCAAGGACTTGGGGGCAGGGGAGTGCGCATCTTTCCCATCTGAGCCTTGCAGAAATCATCAACCCCTGGCCGGGCTCTGGGGAGCTGAGCGGGATTCCCCCGGGGAGACCCTTTGCTTGTGGTTCACCTTGACGCAGAGGGGAGCGGTAAGGCAAGAAGGCAAGGGCGCTCTCCGGCAGTCAAAGCAGGCAGGAGGTGCGGAGGGGATGCTCCGGAGCATCACCCCTGGCTGGCTGGCTGCCTCCGATCCCGCCACCTGTCACTTCCCCTGCTTTTCGCCGCCTCCCGAGATCCAGCTTCGGGTCAGCACCGTCCCTGCCCAACGGGGCTCCGTGATCGCAGCCAGGCAGACAAGCAGCAGCGGCCGGGCAGACGAAGTGCAGTGCTTGAGCCACCCGATGGACGGGCGGACGGGTGAGCCAACTCCGGAGTCTTCCTCTTCTTCTTCCCCCTCCTTCTCCTCCTCTTCCTCCAGCTCTGCGGTCCCCTCCGCATTCCCGCATCCCCTCCGCGCCTCTCACGACCCACGCAGGGGCTCCCCGGGCTACCCCCAACCCTGCTCCATTCTTTCTTGGGGCCTGCAGGGTTTCCCCGCAAAGCTTCCAGGGAAAGCACCGGGGCGGCGGGGCGGCTTTTGCCCGCTTGCCTCACCAGCCATTCACCTCACTGCACATCACTGCCTAGCAGAGGGCCCAAAGAGCCGTATGTGGCTCCGGAGCCACAGGTTGCCAACCCCTGGTATAGGAGGTTGCCTAAAGCTTCCTAGCTGGTGGATCATTTTGGCAGTTGCTGGGCCTACATATCTGAAGACTGTAAGGTTGGAGAAGGGTGATGCTGTCCAAAATGTGGGAGAAGAAGCTAAATGAGATGCTATCCTTTCCCACCAGCAAAACTAAAACCATGACAAAATGTGTAAAACCTTCTAATACTGTGGCTTTACCCCAAAGGAACAGCCCTAGAGGAAAACTTCCTTTTCTGAATATTTTGTTTTTTTGCAATTAACAACCAAAAACATCTTCTTGTGGAGCTACAGGAAAAAAATTGAAGTCTTTTTTTTCACTGTAAATATTGTTATCTTCTTAGCAAGCTATCATCTTTAAACATTTATTTAATAAGCATTGATATTAGTTTGGTTTATTAGAGAGTAATTCCAGCCAACATTTCTTTTGAGAACACCTTTTTTTAATCTTGCAAAGAAGACAAATATATACATTCAGGTTCTCTCAAAGAAGCCACTTTCAGACATTGAAGTTGTTAATCATAACAATTTTTTTAAAAAAGTTTCACTTCAATATTGAGCAAGACATTCTCAAAATTATTAGATACAATTTTAAGTATCTTAATGTTTAAACATGAGTAATTTTAAGTTTTAAACATGAGCTCCAACTGGCTCTCCTGCCCACAGGCCCAATTAGCTTCAGTTAATAAAAAGAATCTGCAAGCCTTGAATTCTAGAAAGTCAGGGAAGTCCAGGGAAAATCAGCAGCAGTAACTAAATGGGGAAACTTACTATTCACTGCTGCTTTTGTTTCCAGGCCCATATGGTTTGCATGGGCTGGAGGTGGGGAACATCTCAGGGCTGCACATTTCGATTGTGGAAACTGGAGGAGTTAATGAGTTATAAGCAGTAGCTACAACAGGTCCAGGGACTAAGTACTTACTACCACTTGGAGACTACTTAGGAGGGTTAAACAATGTAACTCAGTCTACATCCTCATCATTTCCATGAGTTTACATTTTGATTTCTTCCAAAGAATTGGATATAACTCTGTTGAACTAAACAGGGTTATCTCAGCCATTCTCACTTATTCAATGTAGATTATTTTAGAATTTTTCAGTCTGTGTCCTACTGTATGTGTTCTAGTTTTATTTATAGGGGAGAATACCTTATATAGGAGCAACAAATAGAACTGTATTTATACCTAAATGTGATATATTATATACTGGCTGTATTCACACAACTTGCTAAACTATAAGCATTGGCTTATAAGCTATAGGTAGTCCTCGACTTACAGGAGTTTATTTAGTGACCATTCGAAATTACAATGGCATTGAAAAAAGTGACTTATGACCATGTCTCACACTTATGACCACGGCAGCATTCCATGGTTATGTGATTTACATTTGGATGCTTGACAACTGGTTCATATTGATGGCCATTGCAGTGTCCTGGGGTCATGTGATCACCTTTTGTCACCTTCTGACAAGCAAAGACAGATTCACTTAACAACCATGTTATTAATTAACAACTTCAGTGATTCACTTAACAACCATGTTATTAATTAATAGCTTCAGTGATTCACTTAACAAATGTGGCAAGAAAAGTTGTAAAATGGGACAAAATTCACTTAACAAATTTCTCACAAAGACATAAATTTGGGGTTCAATTGTGGTTTCTAAAATGTGGACTAACTGAGTAGTCTATACCTTAACAAATACATTAAGGAATTTACTAAGTGCATTATTATGTGTCTTAATATGTTGTATGAATCCAGCCACTGAGTTTAAACAATACACAGTATATGTTTAATCATATTTGGATTTTTTTTATCAATACACTTTCTTTACAACATATTTTCCTACATTCTCAATGTGAACAAAATTACTAGATATTAAACTGTAGGAAAAATCAGTTTCTCCTACCTGTAAGGGGGAAGAATTTGCACATTGCACAGATCAATTGGCATCTGGAAAGATGGCATGTTTTTTTTCACCAGAATTTTTGTTTTATCTTTATTAATCTTTAAGCATGCTACTTCTCCATATTCTTGTATTATTTTAACTAGTTTTGGCCCTGTTTCTATTGGATCCTCCATAATAAACACCAAATCATCCGCAAACGCTTGTAATTTATATTCTTCTTTCTTGACCCTCATACCTTTTACCTCTTTATTTTGACATATTTCCCTATTCAAAATCTCTAGTATCAATATAAATAATAATTGCGATAATGGACATCCTTGTCTAGTTCCCTTCGTAATCGCTATCTTTCCTGTCATATCACAATTCACCATCACCTTTGCCGATTGGTTATTATATATCATTTTAAAAATATTTATATATCCCTCACCAAATCCCATCATTTGAAGTTGCATTATCATAAATTGCCAGTTCACATTATCAAAGGCCTTTTGAGCATCCAGAAACAACAACGCCATTTGCTTTTGGGGTGGGCTTCATAGTACTCTAGTGTATTCAATACAATTAGCATATTGTCTCTGATCTGTCTCTTGGGGAGAAATCTATTTTGGTCTATGTGTATAAATTCATTTAAAAGTCTCTTCATTCTCTCTGCCATTATTGATGCAAAAATTTTATAATCATATTTTCTGTCATATAATCATATGACAGAAAACAGAAAAGAGAGTTGATAGGGAAACTGATAATACAGGTGGTGAAAAAAGTGAACTATTTGGGTATTCAATTGACATCAAGGTGTGTAACAATAAGGGAGGGTAACTATTATAAGGTGAGAAAACAAACAGAAATAGATCTGGAAAGAGGGTCTGCAACTGGATTGGCATGCTTTTTTTTTAAAGAATTTTTTATTTTTGAATAAACACAAACAAAACACAAAAAACACCAAAAAACCATCTTCCATTACAAATTGTAGAAAGTGTGTCAATTGGTTACAAAAAACTTTCGTGCATTCCTTCCAGTCACCTACAAGTCATATTAAGTTATATGTTTTAAATCAAATATATTTATATATATTACTATCATCATACCTCAACCTTCATTTGACTATAATTGCTTTTACGTCCTTTTATATAAAATATTCCAAAATTTTAAGAAAAACCACATAATGGCATTCCATTAACTGTTTCCATTATCATCCGGTAACATTACATCTTTATGACATGTTCTAAATAAAAAATTGATTATATTTAATAACAAAGTTTCTAGACCTCCTTTCTTAATCACTGTTTACAATTTATATCCAATTTCCTTTTATCAAACTAGTACATATATATACATTATTTTTAACTAAATTTGACTTATTTTTTATTATAAGCTTTCATACATAACAGACTTTCTAAACTTCCTTTCGTAGTCACCATTTGCAATTTATATCAAATTTCCTCTTATAAAACCAATACATATGTATAAATTGTTATCATTTTCAATTATTTATCTAACTATATTCATTATCACTTCATTTTTTACATAATGCTCTAAATTTAACTAAATTTGACTAATTTTTTATTATAAGCTTTCATATATCAACCTATGTCTTTCCAGTTATAGTGCAGTCTTATGTCTTTTGCCATTTGTGGGATTAGTCTTCTGGTTATTTCCTTAATAAGATTTGTATGGACTTCTCTTCGCAACTTGTTGCTTTTAGCATATCTTATATAATCTCGAAACCCTCCATCTGCTTCTTTAATCAGCTTATCTTTGGTTATCAATAGTGCTTCTGACAAAATTTCTCTCCTTAGATCCATCAATTTTTCTCTTTTTCTTCTTCTATACATTGCAATCTGGGGTAGAGCTCCTGTCCATCTATCTCCCCTTTCCATATTCCACTCTTTCCATTTCCAACCACGCTCAGCTCACTGTTGGTATCAACAATTGTCTCTTTGTTCATTTTTCCCTTCAGTTTTTAGGACTCTAATCTCCACTTTTTCCATTTGATGAACATCTTCAATTTTTCCATCAAATTTTACTGTTTTACAATCTATGTTTTCCAATCTCTTCTTAATTTTCCATTACTTCTAATAATTTTTGAATTCAAACATAATCTTTTGCAATGTTAAGGTTTCTTTTTGATGTTGTGCCATTCTTCCAACTGGTAAACACTGCCACTCTAGCATTCAAAACTTTTTATTAGGTTTGACGCAAGTTCATTTATAATCTTTCAAAACAAGACTTTGTTTTCACTTCTCCCCAGCTGCCAATGAAGCTCCCTGTATCAACAACCCATGGTCTCTGGGACTTCCGGATGGGCGTGGTCTGAGAGGAGATGTTGTTTTTAACAGCTCCGGATCCTTGGCTGCGTTAAGCTGTCTAAACAGTATCCATCAATTGTTTGACAGTTTGATTACCTCTTCTCCGGGTATAGGAAAGGAGATGAGAATTGTATTTGTATTTATTTGTCTTGTATGCCGCCCACTCCCGAAGGACTCCGGGTGGCTCACAATAGACAAGGGAAGGGGGAAGACTAGACAAAGACAACACTTTAAAAACAAAACCGCAACATTCACAATTTCCACGGGGCTGGATGTTTCACAGGCCCCCCGGCCTGCTGGAGCAGCCAGGACTTGGTGGCTTTGCGGAAAGCCGGGAGGGTCGTAAGGGTCCGGATCTCGACAGGGAGATCATTCCAGAGGGCTGGAGCTGCAACAGAGAAGGCTCTCCCCCGGGGGGTCGCCAGCCGACATTGGCTGGCAGATGGAATCCGGAGGAGACCTAACCTGTGAGATCTGATCAGTCTATGGGAGGTAATCGGCAGGAGGCGGTCTCTCAGGTACCCAGGTCCGATGCCATGTAGGGCTTTATAGGTAGCAACCAGCACCTTGAAGCGGATTCGGAGACTAATGGGTAGCCAGTGCAGCTCACAGAGGATAGGTGTGACGTGGGTGTACCTGGGTGCACCCACAATCGCCCGCGCGGCTGCGTTCTGGACTAACTGAAGTCTTCGAACACTCTTCAAGGGCAGCCCCATGTAGAGCGCATTACAATAATCCAGTCTTGAGGTCATAAGGGCGTGAGTGACTGTCTGAAGGGCCTCCCGATCCAGGTAGGGTCGCAATTGGTGCACCAGGCGAACCTGGGCAAAGGTCCCCCTGGTCACAGCTGACAAATGGTGTTCTAAAGTCAGCTGGGGATTCAGGAGGACTCCCAAATTGCGAACCCTCTCTGAGGAGCGTATAATTTCACCCCCCAGCCTGAGAGATGGAATAGTTGGCCAATCTTTGGGAGGGAACATCAGAAGCCACTCGGTCTTGTCTGGATTGAGTGCCAACTTGTTTGCTCCCATCCAGACCCTAACAGCCTCCAGGCACTGGCACATCACTTCTACTGCTTTGCTGAGTTGGCACGGGGCAGACAGATACAACTACGTATCGTCTGCATATTGGTGGTACTTAACCCCGTGTTGGCATATGATCTCACCCAGCGGCTTCATGTAGATGTTAAATAGGAGGGGGGACAGGACCGAACCCTGTGGCACCCCATAATTGAGGGTCCTTGGGGTCGATCTCTGCCCTCCGACCAACACCGACTGCGGCCTGTCTGAGAGGTAGGAGGAGAACCACCGAAAGATGTTGCCTCCCACTCCCACCTCTCGCAACCATCGCAGAAGGATACCATGGTCGATGGTATCGAAGGCCGCTGAGAGGTCAAGGAGCACAAGGATAGAGGGGTGACCCCTATCCCTGGCCCGCGAGAGATCATCGATCAGAGCGACCAAAGCAGTTTCCGTGCTGTAGCCAGGCCTGAAGCCCGACTGAAAGGAGTCTAGATAATCGGCTTCATCCAAGGACCGTCAGAGTTGAGAGGCCACCACTTTCTCAACAACCTTCCCAACGAAGGGAAGGTTGGAGACTAAGCGATAGTTGCTCAAAATGGCTGGGTCCAGAGACGGTTTCTTCAGGAGGGGTCTCACCACCGCATCCTTTAGGAGGGGCGGGAAGGTTCCCTCCCGAAGAGAGGTGTTAACAATCATCTGGATCCAGCCGTGTGTCACTTCCCTGCTGGTCGAGACCAGCCAGGAGGGGGACACGGGTCCAGTATACAGGTGGAGGCACTCACCGCTCCCATGGCCTTGTCCACTTCCTCAGGAGAAGCATGTTGAAACTCAATCCATAAAGTATGCTCAAGACCTTCCCCCAGTACCTCGGCTGGTATCGTGCAATTGGAGTCCAGTTTTGTCCGAATCCGAGTGACTTTATCCATTAAATACTGAGCAAATTCTTCAGCTCTTCCTTGTAAAGGGTCATCCGCATCCCTCCCTTTCAAGAGGGAGCGGGTTATTCTAAACAAGGCGGCTGGGCGCGATTCAGCGGATGCAATAAGGGCGGCAAAATGCAAACATTTCGCCGCCCGTATTGCCACGAGATAGGCTCTAATAAAGGCTCTCATCAGTGCTCGATCTGACTCAGATTTACTGGCCCTCCAGCGGCGCTCTAGACGTCTCTTTTGGCGCTTCATCTCCTGGAGTTCCTCGGTAAACCAGGGAGCCCTCCTGGATCCGCTGCCTCAGAGAGGTCGCAAAGGCGCAATCCGGTTTAGAGCCCCCGCTGCCGCTATATTCCAAGCAGCGACCAAGGACTCCACCAGATTGTGGACGATAGTGTCAGGTATTTCTCCAAGCGCCATCTGAAATCCCATAGGGTCCATCAGGCGCCTGGGGCGGAATCACCTAATTGGTTCCCCCTCCCTACAGTGGGGGATTGGTTTCCGAAAGTCAAGCCTCAGTAGGAAGTGATCAGACCATGACAAGGGCAAGGTTGTAATGCCCTTCAACTCTAGATCACATCTCCACTACTCCGAAAGAAATACGAGGTCAAGTGTGTGCCCAGCTGAATGAGTCGAACCCCGAATTACTTGGGCCAAGTCCATGGCTATCATGGAAGCCATGAACTCCTGCGCCCCGTCAGAACATTTGCCAAGTGTAGGCAGGTTGAAATCCCCCAGAACCATAAGCCTGGGGAACTCTACCGCCAACTCAGCTACTGACTCGAGGAGCGAGGGGAGGGCCGTTGCAACGCTGTTGGGAGGTAGGTACATTAGCAACAAACCCACTTGACCACCAAGGTCCAACTTCATCAACAGAGACTCACACCCGACAAGCTCCGGAGCAGAGATCCTACGAGGAACTAAAGACCTTCGGATGATGACAGCCACTCCCCCACCCCTTATCTGAGGTCGCGGCTGATGAAGCACCTGAAAACCCTCTGGGCACATTTCAGTGAGGGGGACTCCTCCCTCCGGGCCCAGCCAGGTTTCAGTAATACATGCCAGGTCTGCCCCCTTGTCTAAAATTAGGTCCCGGACAAGGGGAGCTTTGTGAACCACAGACCTGGCATTTAGCCAGGAGAAAAGCTGTGTTTGGGTAGTGCTCCATTCAACCCCCTCAGAACATAAATCTGGGGGTGGAAGGTGTGAGCCACTCTGTAAACCAGTGAATTCTCCGCATCAAGGACTTTTTCTGCCTTTTTGCAGAACAAAGGCATACGTCCACCCTCAGCTCAAGGATTGATTTATTACTGATTCCAACATGGGCAGACTAGTACTAGAGAACTTCTATTGTATGTATCACAGACTTTAACTCCATTTTATAAAGAATTCCTTCTGATAAACTACTTGCTAGAAAGACAAAGAAAATGGCGCCGAACAGCTTTGTAGGTGGGGTCAGGCTCTGATGTTACAGATTTTCATGGAGCTCAGAACATTTAAAGATCATTAACTCAGAAGTGATTTATTACTAAGTTAAATAGTAATTGCTGGACAAGCAGCTTGCTTGGATTTAGTAATTGGGTGGAGAAGACTAAATGTGAAATGGCCTCTAAGAGCGCTGGTAATTCACCTGCTCCGGGAACTAAATTACAGTCACTACTCACCTCCCAACCCGCTCCTACCCCCACAGGGGAACCTTTGACTCGAGAAATACTGCAAAAAGAACTAAGTGTGGCCTTAGCCGAGGCCTTAAAAAATCATGCAGCTGCGATGGAAATTAAAATACAGGAAAAGATATCTGCTGCCCATAAGGAACTGTCAGAAGAAGTTATGAATTCGGTCCAGATTCGTAACCAACAAATTAGAGATGATATTTTAGGCTTTTAAATGCCTATCTGGCTATGTATCAGGAATCGAAGATAAATTGGAAGATCTTAATGATTCCAATATTAACCTGGTAACGAAAATGGATGTGGTCCAACAAAAGGCTGGTGATGCAGAAAATGAAATTATAATGTTGCAGTATAGACAGATGGAATTTGCCTTAAGGATAAGAGGCCTCAAAGAGAAAAACCAAGAAAATTTGAAGCAGATTTTCTCAGAAGCTTTTGATCAATTGATGGGACAGTCAGGAGGGATTTTCAATTGGCAGATTGACAAGATATATCATGTTAATTCCTGGCTCGCCAGACAAAAGCAACTCCCAAGAGACATTGTGGTGTATTTTGCTATGAGAGAGATGAGGAATTCAATATTGCAAGAGTCTTACAAAACTAAGCTTCAAATTGGGGGTCAAGAGGTGACTGTTTTGAAGGAAATACCACCCAAAATGTTGAGATCGAGGAAAGACTATGCCTTCTTAGTCGATGAGCTGAGAAATCGTCAGCTACAGTTCAGATGGGAGGTCCCAGCCGGGTTAGCAGTTACTTACCAGGGGAAAAGATATCATCTTAACTCAGTATGGAAGGCTCAAGATTTTTATAATAATATACTGAAGGCTGGACATCCCCCCCCTCCAGGACCTAGAGAAAGAGAACAAGAAGGACAGGATAGACAGCAAGCTACCCAAGGATCACCAAGGCTGGATCAACTTCCTCTCTCAGAACTAGAAGGAGCAAAGGAGCAAAGATTAAAGATACAATGTTAACTTGGGCAAAGAATTTTGGCCACACACTTGAATTAGAAAAGTGGCAACAACTATGGAAAAGGAATTATAAATTAACCATGTCAACAGCTTACAAAGAAAACTTATACAAAATGTTTTACAGATGGCACATGTCATCGGGAAAGTTACCAAAGATGTTTAAAGATAAGTCAGCTAAATGTTGGAAATGTCAATAAGCAATAGGTTCATACTATCATATATGGTGGACATGTGCAGAAGCAAGGGAATATTGGACTAAGATAAGAGTATGGTTAAAGAAAATGTTACAACAAGAAATAGAATTTAGACCATAGATATTTCTACTAGGTATTATCCCAAAGAAATTCAAGAAAGAGGATACCTATTTGATTATACACGTAACTACAGCAGCAAGAATTATATTTGCCCAAAATTGGAAATTAAATAAGCTACCAACAGATGAAGAGATAATAAAAAAGATATTAGATTGTGCAGAGATGAATAGGTTGACAATAAAAATAAAGGATAAAGAGGAATCAGAGTACTTCAAGACATGGGGAAGATTTTATGATTGGCTAGAGAAAGCAAGCTAGAAAAGAAGTAGGGAAAAGATAAAGTACCCAGACGATGCACTGTTAAATGGAAAAGTAGAGGGGGGAGAAGGGGAAAACAGAAAAGAAAATATTAAATATATAAACATATATTCAAGAGTGAGATATAAAGGGGGGAAACCTAACTAGGGTAGACTAGTGAAGGTAAGGGAATAAGAAATGATATTAAATTATATTTGGGTTGGCAGAAATACCATCCCAGGGGAGTTTTGAAATATATACCAACACCAATAAAAAAAGAAAGGGAGAGAGGAGAAGATAATGAAAGGAAGATGGGGGAAAGAAGAAAGAGGCAAGGAGAGAAGGATGGAAGGGAGAGAAAGAGAAGGAGAGAGGGGAAGAAGGGGAAGAGGAAGAGTAGGAGTAGAAGAAAGGTAAGGGAAGAAGGAAGGAGAAGGAGAGGAGGAAGGAAGAAAGTAGAGAAGGGAGGGAGGAAGAAAAGAAAGGGAAAACAAGGTGATGTTACAACCGGAGGAAGAGATGGTAAATAAAGCAAACCAAAACTGTATATTATAACCTATTAAATGAAATAATAAATGTATAAGAATGATAAATGTAAAGAAGAATCACAATCATGTGAATGTATACTTAAAATGGTATGTAAGAGAATTTAAAAAAATCTTTGAAAAAAAAAGAAAGATGGTATGTTCAAGAGCATATTTTGAAGTTCTCAGGTAGGGTTCTCCCACCTTTGCTTACCTATTATCGGTATTGCAATGTACATTCCCAGATGAATGGGCTTGAAGTATTTAACTGGATTTTTGAAACAAAATATGCAGAGTTTTAAAGGTTCTTGGTCTATTTTTCCTATTTTATTTTATTGATTGTGGTAAGGGTTTTCTTTCATCAAAATTCACAACCATAAAAGTTTCTATTTCTGTATATGAATCAGAAATTTCAAATTTGGGTTCTCATTCTTGAGATTTATATATGATAGTGCAACTAATTCTCCAAATTAACCAAGCCTCTTAAGAATGACAATCTAAGCCATTCTCCGTTGATTCTGTTGGAAGTATGTTATCAATAGTATTTTTGTTAATGAAACCATATCTCTATCCTACAAATGTAAACCAAGCATAAAAACACTCTACTAGTGAATGCATAGTGGTGAATTTTGGACCAGGGACTTCCTGACTCGAGAACTTTACATCAGTTCTCAGTACAAAAATAACTCTTCAGTGATTATAGAAGTGTTGATCTGGTTGCCTTTTGGGCAAAGTAGAATTTTGTTTAGTATATTCTGGTCTTGAACATCTGGGTACCACATGTAAGAGCATGAATTGAGTACCATGGTCAAACTCTAGCAAAAGTCTGAATAACACATGCAGAAATCAATTCATTTGCAGACAGGACTGTGAGTGTTATGCATGCATGAGAAAGCCCAAACATGGCTTTTGCACTTTTTTACAACTTAGTTCTCACTGACATTTTTTTAATATTAGGAACAATAGCAGTAATATTCCTATTAGTCATGACTGAATTAGGTACTTTGAAACTTTTTTGAATAGTGCTCATTAAAGTAGAAATTCCAAAGGACAATTATGCATAGTTCTTAGTAATATAGATTCATTTTCATATTCTGGTTATGTTTCCCTCCGCCTTCCCTAGTCTTTGTCACTTAACTTTTATCTTAGAGGGACCATGCTGTTATTAAGCTTCATTCACATTGCTTTCTTGATCAGCCCAATCACTTCCAGAGTATGTATTCAAAGAGCAAAACTTGAATTCAGCCAATGGAACTGGTTTCCACATTGCAAACAAAGCACACTAGTATTGTCTGTGTAATTTGTTCCAAATGTAAACATATGTTCTCACGATGCAGAATTTGGATTAATCTTATGAAGAGTGTTGGTTCGATATATTGGTGTTTTGTATTATTGACTTTCCTGATTCTTTCATGTTGCATCCTGTTCTTCCTTCCCTCCGTGCTGGACATCTAGCTGCAGGCTGATACAATGAAGCCTGGCTCTATGCTAGGAGTATGTGGAGAACTTCCTTCCTAAAGTCTCTGTGAAGATGCTTATTAAAGGGACAGCCTTTGCTTTAGAAAGAGCTGACAAAGCCAAAGGATCTCTGCAGGACAAAAGCTTGTTTGTTCCTGTTAACACACACAGAAAACAGCGAGTTCAGATTACTCTGCTTTTGGGGAAAGTCTACAGGAAAGGACAGTTGGTGACAATTGGGTTGAAATTCTTCATGAAATTTAATGTTGTGGGAGAAATTTGGGTATGGGGAGAGATTTCTAAAAAAAACTGGTCAAGTCTTACACTGTAGAAGCTCATGACAATTGAGCCCCCAGCTATGAATCCGTCAGCTGTAAGCTGAACAATTTCTCTCTTTTGCCACTTCCCCTCCCCAACTCCCGGCTGCATCCTTTGTGACATCCGGGCCAGGAGGTGAACTTCCTGGTTGCCGTAGAAACTGAGATGAAGGCCAGATTCAAACAAAGCAAACTCAAAAGTGCCTCTTTGTCTGTTGGTGGCTGAGCAAGCTCCTCCATCCAAGTAATCCTCTCTTCTCCCCCCCCCTTTTTTTTTGGTTGTTTAGATCTCTGTGTATAAAGTGTCAGATGGATCTCCATGCAAGGGAGGGGCAGGCAGGGCAAGGCTCTTGAGGGGCGCTGCCTACGGCAAATGTAACCATCATTAGCTCTGCAATAGGATGAAGAAACAGTAATCAATTAAAATGGATTTGAAAGAGTTAAACACATTTTCTTTGCTTTAAAGAAATAATTGATTTCAGTTGCATGGTCTGGGATTTTTTGTTCTGCAATAGGATTGGCACAGTGTTGTACCAATATTTTTACCACACTTCACTGTCTAAAGAGTGGGGGGACCAGTTTTTTGTGCAGATCTGTATCTTGGGTTTTGCTGGGCCTCAGTTTCAATATCCAAATCATGCTTCAAAGCACACTAGCACAAAAGTACAGCACCTGCTGCAGCTCTTAGGAGGAGCCATTGTTTCAATCAGAAAAGAGCTGGAAGGGACCTTGGAGGTCCTCTAGTCCAACCCCCTGTTCAAGCAAGAGACCCTACCATTTCAGATAGGTGGCTGTCCAGTCTTTTCTTAAAAACCTCCAGTGATGAAGCACTTACAACTTTTGAAGGCAACCTGTTCCACTGTTCTACATGTTTCCATCCATTTGTCTTGCCTTCTGGTATTCTGGAAAATAAGTTGATCTCCTTCTTTGTGGCAACCCCTCAAATATTGGAATTCTGCTATCATGCCACCCCTGGTCCTTTTTTTCTCTAGACTGGCCATACTCAACCATTCTTCATAGGTTTTTGTCTCCAGCCCCTTAATCATTAAGGAGTTGATGACAGCCTCTGCAGCCCTACATGCTCTGAAGAATCTTTTTGCTATTTAATCCAAAACACTACACAGTTCTGTACCTACGTCATAAAACTTATCTTTATATCATAGTATGAAAAGCTATCCCACATCTCTTCTTAGGATGCATAATTCAGGTGAGCATACATATGCATGAATTGTGTGGTCCCGCAAACCATGGACAAAGTTGAGTAATGTGGATAGCTGTCTTCCCAGTCATTTCTTTCACCCAGGGTTCCATAGTCAGAGACTCAATTGCTCATCTGTGAAATCTAAACTGTTCCCCTGAATTTAATGCTAGAGCTGCTGTAACCAGGAGCAGAATTATTCTTGTTTCAGATGTTTTATAACACAAGTGCAGCTACATGCAAAGAGGGGGATTGAGAAGAACTCATTAATTGTACTCTCTCCATCTTTATTCTTCTTATTCAGTGTGGAGTTCTTATGGAAGAGGGGCTCTTCTCTCCATGGAAGCTGTTGATTATGCACAATTCGGGAGAACTTTGTTTAGTGTTTGTGTCCTTCAATCAGGTTCTTTCACAAATAACTATTACTTCCGTCCTCCTCTCACCCACCTGAAAAGTATCTCTTTGCTAACCTATTTCTCTGTTTTTCCTAGAGATTACTGCCAATGCAGTAGAAAGAAGAATAAATTAAAAACATGAAAACATTACTACTTTTGTACATGAATGTTAAACATTCACTGTTACATTTTGAGTGTTGAAAATCCAACTGAGAAACCATGTAACTTTAAAGTGGGGGTTTTGTGCAACTATTGCAAACGTTAATTGTGACAGCGAAAATACTACAAAAGTAAACACAGACAAAGCCATCCATAAGAATGATCGGAACTAGAAGGTCAAGATTAATTCAAATCTTAAAAAAAAGACCCCAAGAAATCTAAAAGGTCTGGACAGATACAAATGTTTCACCTAATATCAAAGGACATTCGGTTCTAAACCAAGGAACTTTCCTTGTAAAGAGTTAAGAGTGGCTCAATTTTAAAAAATCCTTATCACACCAATCTACTCAAGTCTTAGAAAGAATGGAAAGTGTAAAAAGGGCTTTATGATGAAGAATCAAAATCTGAAGTACCGTAAATTGTTTAAAATGTAGTGTATATAATTGGCGACACAGTTATATAATAAAACTTCTGTGACAGCTTCCAATAGTTATCCTACAGAAGGTATTGTAAACCAAAGAAACGTTTTCCAAACTGGCTGATTAAGGATAATGGATTAGATTCCAACCTATGCGTAAGGGACCTGATTGGACATGTAGATTCATGGAAGGGGTGATTGAAAAGATTTCTTTGGCCTTTATATTATATGCATTTTGTTGGCCCTCATTTATTCAATGATAGATCACTGAGGCGGCATATACAGGTAGTTCTTGCTTACAACTTAAGGGAAGCCTGCTGGGAGCAAAAATGGAGCCCCCACACCCCATTTTTGGCTTTGTGATGTGCAATTGTCGTAAGTTTTTTTAAAAAACCTTTTTTAGCATTTTTTACTATCAGTTCTGCGAACCAGTAGCATTTTTTACTACCAGTTCGGGCGAACCAGCCCGAACTAGTAGCATTTTACCCCTGCCTCCAAGCTATATAAACCTGAATGCTTAGTGGATATAAGCATATTAGGTGATATGTATGTGTAATGAGGGAGGGTGTGGCCTAAGGAAATCAACATCCTATATCAAGGTGTGTATAATGATTAGGCAGCTTCTTTTCCTCAGGCAAAATGTGCTAAAAAAGAGATTTAACTGAAATGTCAAAAATTGTAAATAGTCTTTCAGAGGAATGCAGCACTCTTCAAATTGATAAGATACTGGGGCATGATCATAGAACCGTGAAACATTTTGTTGCAAATAGTCAACAGGGTTACAAGAAACATGTTGAGAAAAAAAGACACACCTTAACTGCCAAAGTTTTGAGAAGAATCAAACATGAAGCTACCAGGAACCCATTATCCTCCAATGCTGTCATATTTCAGAACTGCAACCTACCTTAAGTGCCCAGAAGTACAAAGTGTTCGGTGCTCAGAGACATGGCCAAGGTAAGGAAGGTTGAAATCAGACCACCACTCAACAAGACACATAAGTTGAAATGGCAAGACTGGGCCAAGAAATATCTGAAGCCAGAGTTTTCAAAAGTTTTATGGACTGACGAGATTGACTCTTGATGGATCAGATGGATGGGCCCTTGGCTGGATCAGTAACGAGCACAGAGCTCCACTTCGACTCAGACACCAGCAAGGTGGAGGTGGGGTATTGGTATGGACTGGTATTATGAAAGATGAGCTAGTTTGGACCTTTTCGGGTTGAAGATGGACTCAAAATCAACCTTCAAACCTACTGCCAGTTTTTAGAAGACACTTTCTTCAAGCAGTAGTACAGGAAAAAGTCTGCATCTTTCAAGAAGACCATGATTTTTATGCAGGACAATGCTCCAATGCATCGAAATATTACACTGCATGGCTAGCCAGTAAAGGCCTTAAACATGAAAGAATGCCCCCCTTCCTCACCTGACCTTAACCTATTGAAAACTTGTGGGCCCTTCTTAAATGGGAGATTTACAGTGAAGAAAATCAGTACACCTCTCTGAACAGTTTCTGGGAGACTGTGGTTGTTGCTGCACAAAAAGTTGATCATCAACAGATCAAGAAATTGACAGATTCCATGAATGGAAGGCTTATGATTGTTATTGAAGAGAAGGGTGGCTATATTGGTCACTGGCCTTTGCGGGGGGAAGGTGCTTTCTTACTCTTTCCTCCTGGATCTTTCTTTCTAACATCCCCCGACTTTTTTGCTGCCATGTAGTCCTCAGCCATTTCTACTGCCCTTTGACCCATTTCTGGATTGTGTTTTTGCACACTTTGGTAGCAAGTACCTGTAGAAATACCTCTGAAATTACTTCTACTGTACTACTTTTTCTTTGCTTCTTTTCTCTGGTATCAACCATTTCCTTCCAATTTTGCCCACAATTCATGAATCCCTTTGTGTTTGTCATATGTGTAGCTCCTAAATCTCTGCCTATAGGTGTAGGAAGTGACATCATACCTGTGTTGGAAGAAATGTCCTTCTCGGTTCGGCTCCAAGTGGGGAAAAAGACACTGGAGACATGGAGGCTGCTTGGAAAAATGGTTTTAATGGTGGACATGACAACATGGCTTGAGTCCTGAACAGAAAAGGTGATCACATGCTTCAATGTTGGTGGAGAAGAAGAGAAGGGAAGATGGACTGAGATGCTGAGTTCCTGGTTTTATGCCCTCTCTGGCCTTTGATCTTGATCTTGTATTCTGATTGGTTGTCAGACTCCCATGGGCCCATGCAGGGGCAACTCTCTAGGTTGCCTTTTGAATCCAGGTTTGGTTGAGTCCTCAGATGCCATGTGGTGAGTTGGGTAAAGTGCCAATATTATCATGCCCTAATCCCATCACTCTGGAGCTGAAGGGGAAAACCCTTTATTATGTAAAGTGGACTAGCTCAGGCTTTAATGGCTCATTGACAAAGGGGGATGGGCAGGAAGCTACAGGCAGCTATTCTGTCTTTTAAAACATGTTTTTTTCTTTTCACATCCAGAGAAATATTCTGCCTTTTCAATATTTCCTAGGATATTTCATTTTTCTGGGAGAGGGCTGGGTGATAACTTCCTACCTCTGTATAGAATTAACATGTGAGTAATCTGTTACTTCTCTTGCTGGAAGACTACTTCTATAAGGTGACCAGATTTTCAGATTGGTAAAGAGGGACACCTTTGACCAGGGGGGGGGGGGGGAGGCTTGATTAAAAAAATTATACAGAGCAACAAAAATTTTCATACAACGCAAAAATAGTATTGTAATATATTTTTTAAATTTCAACATAACTACAATTTACAAATATAATACATTTATTTACATTTATATTTATTAAATATATTGACAAAAATTATGTACAGTATAATTTTATTCTTTGGCATATTTCTCACTTGAGTGAATTTTTTTTAGTAGATTGCTGTTGTTGTTTAAAAGGTCATGAAATTTTTCACAAGAATTTGTTAAATTATATTTCACACATAAAATGGCTTTCAAAGTCTCAACACTTAATTGTGATTTTTCTGATGTCCACACTTTATTTACCGTAGAAAAAATGCGTTCAGTCGCAGCATTAGTTCCTGGTAAGGACAGCACATATTCCACAATTTTTAGTGCATTATTGTATGGAACATGGTTTGTTTCAAAATGATGAAATATTTCTAACCATTTGTTCTCTATTGTGATTTTTGCTGATGCCCAAGATTTAACCTTTTCCTTATCAATATATATTTTTAATAATGATACCTCATCAAAAAGATCATTTTCTGAAATATTACTATTTGGGAAATTTTGAGTAATATGATCGAATGATTTTTGCACATCATTCCAATTAAGTTCTTGTTTTAATGCAACCCAATGAAAATGTTCAATATCATTGTAATGTACCGTCCACTCTTCTAAATAATCTATGCAGTTACTATAGAACTTTTTAATGTGATTCATGATATCTGCACGATTTATTGCATCTTGTTCTTCTAGCTGGCTTATACTATTACGGATAGTTAACGGAATAAAAATATTTTCTAAGCGCTGTTGATACTGAAATTTTAAATTATTAATTTCATTTTCTACTTCGATTACCAAAATTTTGTCACCTTCAATAAGTTTTATAGTATTTTGAAAAAGAGCTGCTTGATTGTGTACAAACTCTAGCCAAATTTTTGAAGATTCTTTTTCAAAAAACTTTTCTAAAATTCTAGGACATTTATCCTGTGATAGAAAGTAGGATTTCAGAGGAAGAAGGCGGGGCTTAGCAGTGAGAAGACGGAATTTCAGGCTACTCCTGAAACTCCTCTATTCCGAAGCATTTGGACGGTCCCTTTTTGGACCCAAGCTGTCCCGGAGAGACAGTGAAAGGTAGGAGGAGATCCAGTGGTCCCAGAGACGTTCGCAAAGTCTCTGGGGAACTGGAAAATAACCTCCTTTGCCAGTGACTTCCGGATTAGCCATAAGGCTAACTGAAACTGCAGACAGCCCTAAAGAATGTCAAAAGTGTTTTCCAGCTGGTAAGATGATTTTATTACTCAGAGAAAAACAGTCCGCCTAAAAATTCAAGCTAATTTAAATTAAAGAACAGAAGAATCTAGCGGCTATTTTGATCTTCTTATTGGTTTTTGGACGGTGGTTATCCTACTTTTTAAATGTTTTAAATGCTATTCACACGGACAAAGGATAGATTACTCCAACATCTCCTCTGATCCTCTGCAAGCGGGCTGTAAACCAATTCACTATAATTTGGTTGTTTACAACTTGACACTTTTATTGCTTGGCTGTATTGGTCTAAGATCTGATAAGATTGCATAGCTCTCAGCTTGCTTTTATTTGCAAATACTTCAGAGCTCTCAAGAAAAAATACTAATTGCGTACAAATATGGCATCTATTCAAGCGTCGATTCAAATGATTTTTTCAGCACTACAGAAATTATCTGCCACACATGATAGAATTGAGAGAAAATTGGATTATTTGGTGTTTTTAGCAACAAAGTACGAGGAAAGAAATGAGAATGTTCTTCAAATACAAACTAAGGATGTCAGAGATAAAGATTCTCAATTTGCTGATATTCGGGGCAACTGGTTTACCTCTGACGGAGAAAAAGATGGAATGTCTGAAGGGGGAGCAGCCACACAGAAGATTTACTTCAAAAGACAGGGCGCAGGAGGTGTGAGAAGCATTAAAGAATTCATACTTTATGAAATACCATCTGCAAAACATTTGATACCACCACTGAGAATTAAAGACAAGCTGATAAAGGAAATAAAAAGAGGGCGGCAGCATTATATGAGAGGCACCATAAGCAAAATGGTGCAAAGATTTCTTCGTATGGACTTGCTCATAAAGATGTTTGGAGAATTGGACCCACAAATGGCAACATATTTAAGGCTGTTCTGTTACTGGAGAGACACAGGCTGATAGATGGAAGAGTATAATTTAAAATTAGCTAAACCTAGTTAAATTCATTTGTAATAGGTATGGTTGAATAATAATTGATAATGATAGTAATGTATATAATGTTGAGTTGCTATGATAAATAATAATTGGATATGAGAAGGGAAGGTTAGAAATATCTTTGGACTATATATAAAGGTTATTAATCACAATAATTATTATTATAAAAAAATAAAATAAAACTATATCTATATACAGTTACATTTTAACTAATAGGGGGAAAATGCTATGATATAGGATATAATTAAATAAAGAAAGGAGAATGATAATAAATTATATACATGGATAAAATTTTTGGTATTAAATATTATGGATGTTTAGCTAAAACAGGATTTGAGGATTTGATGTTAATGGAGGATTTTATAAATAAATAAATGAAATGCCAGCATGTGGTTCTGGATTAAATCTTTGGTAGAGTTAAGGATGAAGGATGTTTAAATAACTGTAGTCAATTAAAAGTGGAGGTATGATGATGTTAATATAGTAAACATTTGAGTTAAGATATTTGAATTAATATGAATTAATGGAAGAGATGCACAAAAACTTCTTGTAACCAGCTGATATACTTTTTTATAACATATACTTGAGTGTGTGTTTTTCTTTTTTAATTGTTGTGTATATACAAAGTGTGTCTGTGGGGGGAAATATAGTTAGGATAAACTAGTAAAGGTAAGGGAATACCTATTAAATGAAATAATAAATGTATAAGAATGATAAATGTTAAAACGCCTGTAACTAAATGACATGCTACATGTGATGATGTTTTTTTCTTCTTCTCTGTTTTGTTTCTTTCTTTTTTCTTTTTTCTTTGTTTTTTTTTCTTTTCCCACTGTTGTAGGTATGTGTTGTTTATGTAACAACAACAAAAAAGAAAGAAAGTAGGATTTCAAAGGATCGTATATTTTCAAAATTCTTTCGACAGCTGGCAAAAGAGCTAACCAGCGTGTTATACTGTATCCAAGTATTTTGTGATATTCGGCTTCTGCATTTTCACAAAATTCTTTAAGCATTTCAACGCACACAGTGTATATATAGAAATAAGAATATATTTTAACAATAATATTTTTCACATCTATGGGCAACAAATCAGCAGCTGTTTGAATGGCGTTATGTATTATGTGCGCTGCACAACCAACACCAATAATGTTTTGATTAAGGTTTTTGTTTAATTTATAAAAAATATTATTTGTACCTCTTCTCGCTTTTCCTCCAAAATTTGCATTCGTGTTGTCTCCACAATATGCAATTATTTTATGTTTTAAATTGTTTTGTTCCAAAATATTAATAATGGAACTGAAAATTATTTCAGACGTTTCGCTGGGCAAAGAAACAAAATCTAAAATTCTAATTTGTATTCCAGTTTCCGAATCAAAAAATCTAATAATGGAAATAATTTTATATCCTCATGATTAGATGCATCAGAATATATGGATATAAAATTAATTTTCTCTAGATTTTTGTTTAATTCTGAAAATGCATATGGGAAAAGCATATTACACACAATTGCCTCGGATTTTGTTCTAGCACAGGCAAATTTTTTGTTGAATAACTTTTTGACAACTTCTGATGTACAGTCCATAGATCTGAAGGAATGATTGTGATTAATAGCATGAAAATACATGTCCTTCTGCTAATGCTAATTTCTTTTCTTTGTCTCCATAAGTTGTTTTCCGAAAAAAATCCTGTATTTTGGAGGAAGATACAGCAGTATCTAAATATCTTTTATGTTTCTGTGTCTCTGTGCTTTGAAATATCATTCTTCCCGCCATGCAAAATAGAAAATTCAGCATTACATTTCTCACATTTTACTATGTGATCACTTTTGGTTTTTTTAAGAAAAGAAAATTCATTTCTTAGATCATAGTTGAATTTGCATCCTCTTTTCTTACTCATTATGTTAATAATCTAAAAAAATTAAAATTATACGATTTTATACGATATAAAATTCAACGAGGGTGAAACACACTAAATCTGGCAAAGCTGCCTTGCACCAACCTGGCCTGCCCATAGAATAGCAGCCACTTTGAGACACATAAACCTGGTCTGAACATATTGCATCACAAAGAAAACATTTCCAAAAGGAACATATATTAAAAAATATATGTTTATAAACAATTAAAAAATAAAATTTCCCCAAAAATAATTAAAAAAAGATATTCTATAAATAAAAGAAATCCGTAAAAACCATTGTTAAGTATTACACCAGCAATAATTTACACTGTAACCATTTCAAACTATTCCACACAGAATAAATTGAAGTAAAACCATTTTTTAAAAATTCTATACTCAATACTTTGAAATGTATTGTGCATAGAATTTTTAAAAATAGTTTTACTTCAATTTATTCTGTGTGGAATAGTTTGAAATGTTTTACTTCAATTTATTCTGTGTGGATTCTTTTTTTAAATTGTCTTAGACTATTTAAAAAAAGATTCTATCCAAAATAAATTGAAATACATTTCAAAGTATTGTGCATAGAATTTTAAAAAATGGTTTATTTCAATTTATTTTGGATAGAATCTTTTTTTAAATAGTCAGGAGTCATTGACATTGAATTTGCACTTTTAATAATCAGGAAGCACATACTGAGTTTCTTTGAAAGCAAATTTAATAATTTAAAAATCCAATAATCCAACAATAAGAGCCAAGGTGGCGCAGTGGTTAAATGCAGCACTGCAGGCTACTGCTAGATCAGCAGGTCAGCGGTTCAAATCTCACCGGCTCAGGGTTGACTCAGCCTTCCATCCTTCCGAGGTGGGTAAAATGAGGACCCAGATTGTTGGGGGCAATATGCTGACTCTCTGTAAACCGCTTAGAGAGGCCTGAAAGGCCTATGAAGCGGTATATAAGTCTACTGCTATTGCTATATTGCTATTGCTAATTTGTTTCCTAGTATAATTTGCTTATTAGTAACCTATGACTATCACTAAGTGTTGTAGCTTATGATTCTTGATGAATGTATTCTATTTTATTTTTCTTTATGTACACTGAGAGCATATTCACTAAAGACAAATTCCTTGTGTGTCCAATCACACTTGGCTAATAAACTATTCTATTCTACTCTACTCTACTCTAATTTCAAAGTATTGTGCATAGAATTTTTAAAAATGGTTTATTTCAATTTATTTTGGATAGAATCTTTTTTAAAATAGTCTAAGACAATTTAAAAAAAGAATCCACACAGAATAAAACTATTTTAAAAAATCCTATGCACAATAAATAAAATATTATTTTAAAATACATTAAAAAATAAAAGAAAAAACTCCAGCTCACTTACCAGCAGGCAGGCAGAATCATCAGAACTCCAATGTGATGGATCCTCGCAGCATGGATGGAAGCAACAGGGAGCAGGCAGGCAGAGAGGCAGCAGGAACAGGTAAGACACTGGAGTGGACTGTGGAGGGACAACGAGGCTAGGGTCACTAAGCAGGTGTGGAGAGGAGGGGCGGGGGGAAGCTAGGCCACGGTGGCTACTGCCAGCCCGTGGCCTCGCTAGGGAAGGCCTTTGCAAGGGAAGGCCTTTCCTTGCGAAAGCTAGGCCGCGGCGGCTACTGCCAGCCCGCAGCCTCGCTAGGGAATTCTTTCTCTAGGGAAGGCCTTCGCAAGCTAGCCCACCTCCGCCCACCCGAAGCCTCCTGAGTCCCGCCGCTGGAGTTGCTTACCTGAAGCAGCAAGAAGGTGGAGGCGAAATGGAGACTCGAGTCAAGCAGCGCGAAGCTTAAACTTTTCCGCCCCCAGCCCACTCACTGATTGGCTGGACTCCAGCCAATCAGTGAGTGGCAGGCTGGGCTGGCTTAGATTTAGTGTGGATGGGTGGGGGAGCGAGCGAGCGAGATGCAACACGGCAAAAATGGGAGATCGAGCGAGCGAGAAGGTGCCAAAATTAAAAATGAAAAATCAGGACTTTTTGATAACGACACAGGACATGGGACAAATTGTAGAAAATCATGACTGTCCCACCAAAAGCGGGATGTCTGGTCACCTTATACTTGTAGGCTCTCAGAGCCTTTTTTGTTAAACATTCTGGCCACCCATTCACTCTCAGGCCATTTACAAGGCATAGTAAAATAGGCTTCTATGTATTCTTCCTCTGACAACTTAGGAATTCTTATGTCATTGGGACTAGCAGTAACCACTGTGCCACCTCGGTTCTATAGCCAAGCTATAGCTATCTATATATTCCCAAAATCTTTGAGGCTATTGTGCCCCTTCTGGTGACTGGACTTTTAAAAATAAGTCTACCAGCCCCCTAAGCTCTTCTCTTCTTGCTTCTTTTACATTTTTCCATTCTAGCCTATCTTTCCCATCTCTTTCTAAAGCAATTTTTCTTCCTCTTTTTTAATTAATCACAGCTTTTCCTCTTGCTGTTGCTTTAACATTTCTGTGATAATATTGGCCCAAATATCTGAGCCTAGCCCTGTGTCTGGCTGATCTATCTTCATCTTTGGCTTAACTACAGGCATCGGGTAGAGACCTGTCTTTGTCTCTAAGAATCTGTCCCTTCTACATTTTCCATGTCTGTTTGCGTGGTGTCGGTTCTGGTAAGAGGTCTGGTTTCTGCAGTCAGGATGTCAACTGTTTCCGGAAAAGTTTGAGCTCTGCCAGAGCATAGCTCTTTTCCTTTTGGAGCTTATTTTCTTTTCTTTTTATGGAGTGTTTAATGAACTCCTGGAGTTTAAGTCACCTCCACGTGTGTGGTTGCCACCTTGTGTTTGATATCCCACCTTCTTTATGCATACCCCACCATTCTGTCACAAGTTCTTTTAAATATACCCAATTCAGTAGGCAAAAAACACAAAAGAATCGACACAACACAGGTCCTTAGACAACACAGATAACACACACACACACAGACACACAAGCATTCACAAGCTGTTACTCACTGCTCACCATTACCCCACTCTTTCCCATTACTAATACTACCATTCCAACTACTACACCTCATGAGTACTGATAGAGAAAATTCTCTCTCCCAGCTTTTAGGATACTTCAGGATACCCACCCCACACACCCCCAGCTGTTTCTGAGCACAGCTTTTATAGCCAACATTGCTCGGCTGGCTGGAGAGAGGGCTTAAAGAGAGAGGACAATAGCAGCACAGGTGCTAACCTTTTTTTGGGGGGGGGACAGCCTGCTCTCTCACAGAGCAGCTTTTTATGCATAGAAGGTATCTTACATTTATGATGCCCGTTATGTTCATTCCATGGAAGAATGCATGGGAAAATCCCATTCAGGGGTGGAAATCTACTCAGGGTTAGTCTTCCAAGAAACTAGAGAGAAAATCAACATCACAAAGAGATTCAGAGAGTCTCTTTATGCATGGAGGGGCTCTTATACATACTGTTGTCATTCCATGGATAGATTAATGGGAATTCCAATGTCTAATATACACTTAGGGTTAGACTTTTATGAAATTGTAGTAAGGATCAGCATCAAAGAGAGATTTGGAAAGAGTCTTTATTGGTTCCTGTTAATTCTGGACAGGGTCACTTTCAGCTTTATGAAATAGACCACATAGGAAACACAACCAAATGAGCTCATTCTAGTTTATTGTAAAACTACATTAACAGAGTCTTGCAGGTTTGAAACTACGACTCCCCCTCACCACTTCTCTTTTACAGCTTAAAACTAGTGAGGATCTTTTCAGCCTCTTTCCTGTCTCACATTCCTGCTTCTGACTCAGCTGCCTTTTATCTGACCATTCCCTTGGCTGTATCTCATTGCTACTGAGGGCATTTCCAGATACCATTGCAGTCATAGTCCCCTGAAAGAGAAGATCTGTGACTTGGATGTGTGTGTGTGTTCCTCTTGGCTTACAAATACTGCTTAAATAGCAAGTAGATGTTGTGGCTAGCAGGGAACTTTGCCTAACTTTATCCGGTGTTCTGGTTGTGGTCTTAACTGAAACAGGAAATACTGGTAATAGCTAGAAACTGCTTCTGATATAGAATGCTAGCATGCAAGTCCTACCATTCCAGAGTAACACCTACTTTATAATTGCTGCTCTGATTGCCAATAGGTTTGAACTATCAGTTCAAAGTGCTGGACTTGCTGAATTATCTTTGAAACATCCTTCTCTTTAATGATGCTGCTCTTTCGGTCAAGTCATCTCATGATGCCTTCTTCGGTTCCCAACCCCTATATGTGTTGAGGGTATGTCTTCTCAGTTGCGGCCCTTAATCTACAGAATATACTGACCTTGGAGTTGGTCCTTGCTCCCAGCCTTCAGAAAGCATTTTTTAATATTTTGTGACAATTTGTAATGCCAGGGGAGTATAGATGCTGGCAAGCTGATTTTATTTTGGCTTATGTTCTCATTTACTGTTTGGGTTTTTTGTGCTGGGAAATATTACTGTTTGAGATTCCTCTGTTCACTTCTGTCTTTGGGCCAAAATGTTAATTAACAAGTCAATAAATGGGACAGCTGACTGTGGACATTAATACTTGGACAGTAATTAAACCATCTCCCAAATGGTTTGGGTCTTGCTTAAGAGCAGCACTTTCAACTGTAGTTAGAAATGGAATTGTAGTCCAGGCAATTTTTCAAAACTGATCATTGTTTGCATTTAGTCCCAGTTAGTAGTTTAGCTCTTACAGTATATCTGAGTCAGACCGAGCACTGATGAGAGCCTTTATTAGAGCCTATATCGTGGCAATACGGGCGGCAAAATGTTCGCATTTTGCCACCCTTATTGCATCCGCCGAATCGCGCCCAGCCGCCTTGTTTAGAATAACCCGCTCCCTCTTGAAAGGGAGGGATGCGGGTGACCCTCTACAGGGTAGAGCTGAGGAATTTGTTCAGTATTTGACGGATAAAGTCGCTCGGATTCGGACAGAGGTGGACTCCAATTGCACGATACCAGCCGAGGTACCGGGGGAGGGTCTTGAGCATCTTTATGGATTGAGTTTCAACGGGCTTCTCCTGATGAAGTGGACAAGGCCATGGGAGCGGTGAGTGCCTCCACTTGTATACTGGACCCGTGTCCCTCCTGGCTGGTCTCGACCAGCAGGGAGGTGACACGCGGCTGGATCCAGACGATTGTGAACACCTCTCTCCGGGAGGGAATCTTCCCACCCCTCCTAAAGGATGCGGTGGTGAGACCCCTCCTGAAGAAATCGTCTTTGGACCCAGCCATTTTGAGCAACTATCGCCCAATCTCCAACCTTCCCTTTGTAGGGAAGGTTGTTGAGAAAGTGGTGGCCTCGCAACTCCGACGGTCCTTGGATGAAGCCGATTATCTAGACTCTTTTCAGTCGGGTTTCAGGCCTGGTTACAGCACGGAAACTGCTTTGGTCGCGCTGATCGATGATCTCTGGCAGGCCAGGGATAGGGGTCACCCCTCTATCCTTGTGCTTCTTGACCTCTCAGCGGCCTTCGATACCATCGACCATGGTATCCTTCTGCGATGGTTGCGAGAGGTGGGGTTGGGAGGCACCATTTTGCGGTGGTTCTCCTCCTACCTCTCGGACAGGTCGCAGTCGGTGTTGGTCGGAGGGCAGAGATCGACCCCAAGGCCCCTCAAGTATGGGGTGCCGCAGGGTTCGGTCCTGTCCCCCCTCCTGTTTAACATCTACATGAAGCCGCTGGGTGAGATCATACGCCAGCACGGGATTAAGTATCACCAATATGCAGACGATATGCAGCTGTATCTGTCTGCCCCGTGCCAACTCAGCGAAGCAGTAGAAGTGATGTGCCAGTGCCTGGAGGCTGTTAGAGTCTGGATGGGAGCAAACAAGTTGGCACTCAATCCAGACAAGACCGAGTGGCTTCTGATGTTCCTTCCCAAAGATTGTCCAACTGTTCCATCTCTCAGGCTGGGGGGCGAAATTATACGCCCCTCAGAGAGGGTTCGCAATTTGGGAGTCCTCCTGGACCCACAGCTGACTCTAGAACACCATATGTCGGCTGTGACCAGGGGGACCTTTGCCCAGGTTCGCCTGGTGCACCAATTGCGACCCTACCTGGATCGGCCCTTCAGACAGTCACTCACGCCCTTGTGACCTCAAGACTGGATTATTGTAATGCGCTCTACATGAGGCTGCCCCTGAAGAGTGTTCGAAGACTCCAATTAGTCCAGAATGCAGCCGCGCGAGCGATTGTGGGTGCACCAAGGTACACCCATGTTACACCTATGCTCCGCGAACTGCACTGGCTACCTATTAGTCTCCGAATCCGCTTCAAGGTGCTGGTCGCTACCTATAAAGCCCTACATGGCATCGGACCTGGGTACCTGAGAGACCGCCTCCTGCCGATTACCTCTCTCAGACCAATTAGATCGCACAGGTTGGGTCTCCTCCGGATTCCATCTGCCAGCCAATGTCGGCTGGCGACTCCCCGGGGGAGAGCCTTCTCTGTTGCAGCTCCGGCCCTCTGGAACGAGCTCCCTGTTGAGATCCGGATCCTTACTACCCTCCCGGCCTTCCGCAAAGCCACCAAGTCCTGGCTGTTCCAGCAGGCTGGGGAGAGCTGAGAAGCATCTACCTCTATAGAAATTGTGAAAGTTGGTTTTGTTTTTAATATGTTGTCTTTGTCTTGTTCCCCTCTTTCCCTTGTCTTTTGTGAGCTGCCCGGAGTCCTCCGGGAGTGGGCGGCATACAAGACAAATAAATAAATAAATATTTTATACTATTTGGGAGGGTCCAAGTAAATTTCCAAGACAGCACAAATATAATCTGTCATAGTAATCTAAGCAAGATGTTACTAGAGCATGGCTAATTGTAGTAATGTATTTAGCTATTGTCTGAATATGTGCTATTTTACTGGCTATATTCTGCATGTTTTAAAAATCTGCATGTATCACCATGCACCAAGACAGCAATTTAGATTTTGCTGTCAGCTGTAGATACACTCAGATCATAGCATAAAAATATGGTGCATATAATTAAAGAGAGTCAATAAAGTATTTTTTTCTATATGGATTTTCCATAGGGAGGCATTCTTTAATACTTTTTAAATTGTGTTTTCATGATAATAGTAAAAAAAATTGTCTCTCTTTTTTGCCTTGTATGGTTTCAGCTGCATCTCTCTACTTATTATATTGGTAGATGTATAGGACATTATTCTATATCAAAATTCCTTTCTGTTTTGAAAAGATATCCAGTGAAGATTTAAGATTACTGCTTAAACCTCAATCAAGAAAATATTTATAGTGACTTTAGTCAATGGCTGTATAAGATGAGAGCAGCAAGAAAACATTTTAATATACCTATGTGTAGTGCACTTTTACAAATAAATATGAAAATGTAAGAATCCAGGGTCATATGCAGACACAGCCAGGTTTTGTTACCAAATAGTCATTTTCAAAATGAGAGAAGCTAAATCCAAGTCCCACAATGGCCAAGGACGTCCCTTGGTCTGGAAAATATGTACCTCAGGCACTAGAAGCTTATAGAGAGGCAAGTGGAAAGGACTTGATGCAGCAATAGTTAGACATTAAGATTGGATTATAACTAACACTGTAAATGAAAACCTCTCTTGGATTCATAAAGACCAAACAATAAATAAGCAATTTTATTAACACTTTCCCACGGTTGCTGGTATATCTTCCTTTGGCCCTATTAAGCTTCATGTGTGTGTGGGGGGGGGGGCTGTATATGGCTCTGGGATAACAATATATTGTTTATTTCCAAGAGTTCCTCTGAGCCCCAAATATATCCAGGAAACAACAGCAACAGGAGATTGCAGTTCAGTTCTTTGGACGTGTGTCCATCTGTCCAGAGAGAAGACAGAGATATGTTGTAATTGTAGAAGACCCCCTGGCAACTTATGGAGTATGGGACAGAATCCCAGCATTTACCTTCTGGGCGCCATTTTATGACCTCATCTGCACCATTGCAGATGTGCTCAGTTGTACAAGAAAGTATTGCTCTAATACCAATATTCCAGTTATGCAGATTAACAAATTGAAATAACAAAATGTAAAATGAAAATATGGTTTTATGTTTGCAATCCACTCATCCACTAATTGTGTTCAATTTAAATACAATACCAAGTATTTTAATTACAACTGAGATGTACTCCATGATAACATCTGGCACCCAGGGCTGGAGCATTTCCTTTAAGTCCATGACTGCTGAATTAATTTCTGACAGATGATCAGGATATATTTTAGTTGGATTTTCTGCAGCAAAATTATTTTGTTTCAAAGTTAGGGTGACTGACAGCCCTTAAAAGTAATGGTAATCAAGGGCTATAGGAGGCCCAGATGTGATGTATCTGTGAGAGATCCTAGAAGACTCTGTGTCTGAATGAAATGACTGCTTTAAACTAGAACTTTATTCAATTCATTTGCCATTTTGTCTGATTGCATTGGTAGAACACCACAAGGGGAAAATGTGGGTGATGCTTGCTCTATATGCTTGCTCTATAGCGTATGTGTGTGCCCACACCCATAATGCAATGCTTTCCACCCTGTGCATGCATACACAACCCTCCCCACGCTTCCCCCCCCCCCCATGCATGCGTGCAGGCCTCACTGAAGTCTCTGAACTTTCGGTAGGTCCGTTGGGCCGCTTTTCGCCTGTGGATGGCAAAAAAATGGGCCCAACGGGCCTATCAGAAGTTTGGAATCAAACTTCCAGTAGGCCTGATGGGGAATTTTTCTCCCTCCCCAGGCTTCAGGAAATGTTGGGCCCTTTTTTGCCATCCATAGGCTCCAGAAGCTTTCCTGAAGCCCTGGGAGGGCAAAAATGGCCCTTCCCACCCTCCGGAAGGACAAAAATCAGCTGGCCAGTGTGCACATGCGCGCTGGAGTTGACATAGGGCAACACCTCGTGTGGCCTCAAATATGGCTCCACGTGCCACCTGTGGTTCACCATCATGGCTCTATAGACTCTACTATTTCTGATGCTTTCTCTCTCCTGAAAATATGATTTACCACTTTTCATGTTCGTGCTGTCTGTCCTGCCAGGTGCTTCTAAGTGAAGCTAGATCTGCTGAGTACATAAGCATTTTTTCTATATTTCCCTCTCTGCATCACATTCTGTATACATTTATCTCATCCATTCAAATCTTGAAGTCAGAAATGAGCAACCTGCAGCTTACATATAGCCATTCCACCCATTTATGTACGTTTTGGAGCCTCTTAGGATCATGCCGCAAATCACAATGGTACCTCATCTCTGTGATTTTAGCAGAAAATAGAATATGTGTTAAAATCCACTAAGAAATGCACCAATAAAACCTTTTTTTCAAGAAGGGAAAACAAACCCCAAATGCTAGCCAAATGTTTGTATTGTCATCACTATCATTATAATATCATTCTAGTACCATTCCAGTAGAGTTCTAATAATTAATAATAATAATTTGAGAAGCACAGCCCTAGTAATAAAAACTTGCTCACACCTATCTAAACTATTTCCCCAATTTTGGATTTATTAGATCTGACTAATTAGTTTTCTTTGCACCAATTTTACATACCCCTCAATAAATTCATAAGGGTTTGAGTTTATCCATAATGTGAAACTGTGGTTGCTTCAACCATGGTTCACTAAATAAGCCATAATGTATGGCTTTATGAATAATGCTAAGGTGTAAATTATGGTTTCTGGGTTCACCCAATCTAGCAAACCAAAACTAATCACATAATGTCAATATATGAAGCCAGCTACTATACGATTTATTGTACACTATGCATTGTGCATGAATCACAACGCAATGATTTGTTCAGTAAACCATGGCGCATAAAATGCCATTTGAACCTAGTTATAATCTTGACATTGCCATTTTCTAATCCCAGCTCTTTTCCTTTTGAAAACATCAATAATATCACCTTAGAAACATATTTAATCCACAGATCATTGTATAACTGAACCATCTACCGGTATTTAAATCCAACTCACTTTGAAATTACCAGACTGGAGACAGCTAGCATAAAAAATGATACATCAACCATCTCCTGAAGCCAAATGGAAGTTGTATCAGCCCAATGTTAATTGCCTTGCAGCTTTGTGCTGTATGGACATGCAAAACCTGGCCTGAGAGTTCCCAGATGCCTTTTTACACAGGAATGCAGCCCCTGAACATGGCAGGAGAGGCCCATCCTGGCTCCCAGGAGGATGGGGAGGGGACTTGTTACACAGATACTGAGGATGCTGCGTGACTTGTTTAGCAGATACTGATGATGTGGCAATATTGGAGCCATGCTTTCCGTGATTCTCCCTTGATCTGAGCTTGTTAAAATGGCAAAATTTTGCTGACAGCCTTAAACTCCCTTGGGCCTTTGACTCGTTCTTTCCTATTTGTCCCCACAAAATCTTCCTTTGCATGCATTTATTTGACAGTTGGAGAAATAGTATGCCCATTTTTATTTTTAATGAGAGCTTGTATTCCACAACCTTGTAAAACAGGGAGAGGCTTCTCCAACCCTGGAATGTGGTTAATTTAGACCTTAAAACTAAACATACTATTATTAAAAGCCCCCAGAGATGATGAGTGTTTGTGTTAGAAAAGATGTGTAGAAAAGATATGTGAACATCAGGGGTGGGTTGCTCCTGGCATTACTGCCGGTTCGGTGTGTGCAAAAAGTTTCAGTACATGCAAAAACCGGTCTGAACTAGTAGGAACTCACCTCTGGTGCACATGAGTTGCTTTGATTCTTGCTTCCAACTTAGGTCCCAGGCAGCATCTGTAGATTCTACTAAGTCAGTGTTTCTCAACCTTGGCAACTTGAAGATGTCCGGACTTCAACTCCCAGAATTCCCCAGCCAGCAAATGCTGGCTGGGGAATTCTGGGAGTTGAAGTCCGGACATCTTCAAGTTGCCAAGGTTGAGAAACACTGTACTAAGTATTTGTGCCCGGCAGCATCTTGTGATAATGAGTTCCATAATTCCAACGGGTGGTTCTTTGAACAAACATTTCTTTCACTGAATCCTGAATGTGCTCTCTGAGTAGGCAGATGGAACTGCCTGTTTTTTAGAACCTGTGAGCACCACCCCTGCATATTTTGTTGCCAAGGTGGCGCAGTGGTTAAATGCAGCATTGCAGGCTACTGCTAGATCAGCAGGTCAGCGGTTCAAATCTCACCGGCTCAGGGTTGACTCAGCCTTCCATCCTTCCGAGGTGGGTAAAATGAGGACCCAGATTGTTGGGGGCAATATGCTGACTCTCTGTAAACCGCTTAGAGAGGCCTGAAAGGCCTATGAAGCGGTATATAAGTCTACTGCTATTGCTATTGCTATTGTTGGGGGAGGCCTTAACATTGTGTTTTTCTATGAACTCCAGTGTAAATATGCCCTCATTGCAAAAAAGATGTGCTCCTGTTTCTTTCCACTTGAGAAAGTGGTAATGAAACAGGAGGAGATTCTTATCTTTGGTTTATGGAACTTTTCTACTTTGATGTGTCTTTCGTTGCATTCTATGTTTGTGCCCAATATTGTGAGTCTGTAGAATGGGTGGGAGTTAGACTTGGGGTGTGTTCATTGTTAGGTAAGCTCCCCGTTGGGAGAGTGAGTACGTTCAGCGAAGCGTTGTGAGAGTTGTGTTGAAGAACACACAAACCAGCATACAGAGACACTGCAGTTTAAGTAGGCTTTTACTTTCGTGGAAATAGATGTATCAGAGTCCATCAAACAGTCCAAGTCATACACAGTTAAGACAGTCAGTCATCAACGTCTTTCAGTTAAGGGATAATCCAAATAACATAGTCCAGTATCATACAATCAGTTCGGTATTCAAAGTTTGCTAGCAGTTGGAAAACTTACAAAAGCTCATGGTACTTTCTAACAGCCAGCTTCCAAAACACTCAGATCAGATCAGCCCAGCATCTAACGAAACAGAGAACTAACAGTCATTCTGGCTCCCTCTTATGGCTGATTGAGGAAAACAGCAACCAATCACATTGTACAGTATGATTTAAAGAAACAGGTATAGCATTGCTATATGATTTATATATTGCCAACCCAACCGTTGGAATTATATTCTTGACCATATTGAAGAGGTGTAAGTGCCCTTCCTCCACTGTTACACCCCAAATGCTCTATTAACAACTGGAGACTTCAAATCATGTGAGCTGGAAATTCCAGGGAAATCATCCTGCCAGATTTAGAATCAGAAGACTGGAAAGAATTTGGAGCTTACTTAATATATTTCTCCATTTAAGTTTTGTTCCATGTGATAATGATCAAAATAAAAAGCACTTTAGAAAATGAATAAACCAAATAATTACTTGCAATCAACTTTATAAAAACAATCTCTGTAGAAGATTAAAATTCAAAAGGGGCTTGTGTGAGAATTGGCAAAACAATTCAGCAAATCTGACCAGATTCTTCATCTGCTGAAGGAGATTAATACAAAGATTTAAAAAAATCATATGTCACTAATGCTGCAAATCAGGTATATTTTCATTCCAACATTCATAGTTTAGCGACCTCCTATGCATGAAGCAACCATCATTTCTGATGTCTTGATAGTTCCAAATGCTGAGAATATAGTAATGTAAGTGTCTAACAAGGAGTGGTCACTCTAAAATCAGGTTAACAGTTCACTGAATTTCATACCAATGTAGTAAAAATATCCTGAATTTTAGGAATTAATATTGTAATTCCTAAAATACATCTCAAACAGCAACATGAAATGTCCAATGTGTATTGGCACTATAGCATCTCATACAAATGGCTATTTAGTTTTTATTCCATCTTTATCTTCTGCAACTATTTTCTCCTACTCTCGACAGTAGCAAAACTCTAATTTGGAAACTTGCAGATCATATGAGTTCAGACAGTCACACATGACCAATAGAACATGGGAAAGTGTCAACTCTACCCTATTTCCCCTCTACCACTCCTCTCTCCACATCCACTCCCCCCCATCCTTCTCACCTTCCCCCCCTCTCTCCCATCCCTCTCTGCCCATCTTTCTTCTTTCCCACTCCTCCTCTCCTTGGTGTGTTCCCGCTACCTGTCAATATACTTGGCCTATCCTATTTTTAAAGAAAAAAAAAACACAGTATACATGTGGAGTTACATTACATTGAAATCTAACACATCTTATCTAACCTGATATATCCCTCCCCCCCCACCCTCCCCCCCACCCCCACCCCAACCATCCCCCCCCCGACTTCCCAGAACCCGTGCACGGTATAGATTTTTAACAAACACAGTCTAAAATATATTGAGAAAAAAAAGAATAAGAAATTAATAACATCTCTACATTGATCTTAGCTCCTCCTTGCTAAGCTAACTTTAAACAATTTAAATCATTCCTGATCTTAAGCATAGGCTATCTGGAATTTCTTAGTCCCGTATTTATTTTGTATATAATCAATCCATTTTTTCCAGTCTCGTTTATATCTCTCATTTGAGTGGTCTTTAAGATATGCAGATATTTTAGCCATCTTGGCTAAATTTGTGACTTTCAATGTCCATTCTTGAATTGTAGGCAGGTCTTCCTTCTTCCAGTATTGCGCCACCAACAGTCTTGCTGCCGTTATTAAGTGCAAAATCAAGTTAATCTCTACCGCTGTAGAGTCAGTAATTATACCTAACAAGAATAAATGAGGAGTAAACTTTATCCTTCTTTTAAAAATATTTTGCATAATCCACCATATTTTTATCCAAAATGCCTTAAACTTTTGTCAGGTCCACCATATATGGAAATATGTAGCATCAAGAGAACCACATCTGCAACATTTGGGTTGTAAATTCGGATACATAGAAGCCAACTTTTTAGGATCTAAATGCCATCTATAGAACATCTTGTAAAATTTTTCTCTCAGGTTTTGGGCTTGTGTAAATTTCACATTTCTTACCCAAATTCTTTCCCATGTATCCAACATTATTGATTCTTCAATATTTTGAGCCCACTTTATCATACAATCTTTAACTAATTCTGTTTCCGAATCCATTTGTATTAATACATTATATATCCTCTTTATATGCATTAAACTTTGGTCTCTTATTTGTTTAAAAAGATTATCCTCAACTTGGATAAAACCAATTTTTTGATCTATTCTCCACCTGGCCTGTAATTGCCCGTACTGGAACCATGTTTGAACTGTCTTCTCCTCTTTTAATACCTCTAAGGATTTTAGTTGTAGTACCCCCCTTTCCAAAATGAGAAACTGTCTATAAGTAGTTCTATCCTGTTTTTGTGCTATATTCATATTTTCAATTGCATGTCTAGGAATTGCCCACATGGGTATCTTGTCATTTAGTTTATGTTGATATTTTTTCCAGACCCGCAGTAAAGCATTTCTTAAAATATGACTTTTAAAATTTTTGTCCAGTTTTTTGTTAAATAACAGGTAAGCATGCCAACCATATACCAGATCATATCCCTCAATATTCAGTATCCTATCATTGGTTGAATCAATCCAATCACTAATTACGGATAATACCACTGCATCATAATATAGTTTTAGATTGGGTAGTTTCAAACCTCCCCTCTCGCGAACATCTTGCATTATTTTCAGCTTTACTCTCGGCTTCTTTCCTGCCCATACAAATTTATTGATACCCTTCTGCCATTCTAAAAGATTCGCATCTTTTTTGAGTATAGGTAACATTTGGAAAAGAAATAAAAATTTTGGTAAGATATTCATTTTCACTGCCGCTATTCTTCCCAACAAAGATAAGTGCAACTTCTCCCATTTTTTCATCTCTATCTGTATACTATGCCAGAGTGGTTCATAATTATACTTATATAATTTTCCATTTGAGATTGAAATATTAACTCCGAGATATTTGACCTTTTTGAATACCTCACATCCTAACATTCCTCCTAATTCTTCCTTTTGTTTAGTATATTTATGGCTAATATTTTTGTTTTCCCCAAGTTTATTTTAAAACCAGACACTTGACCATATTGATTAATCGTATTCATTAAGACCATACTGGATTCCTGCGGTTGTTCCAATATTATAACCAAATCATCCTCAAAGGGACGCACTCTGTATTCTTGCAGTACTTTGAATATATTAAGTACCTTGAATGCATGTAGTTTCCACCAAGGTCCTCTGCTACCAGCAGGAACTCATTTAAATCTGATTGGCTGAAGGTCCTGCCAGTGCCCTATAAAAGGGCTGCTGCAGGACAGGACTTTCGCTGGATTGTAGTTAGCAGTCACTGAATAAAGAGCTGTTGTTACTGAGCCTGTGTCTGCCTCCTCCATTCTCTCTCTCTCGCTCTCGCTCTGTGTGTGTATGTATATGTGTGTTTGTATGTATATGTGTGTTTGTATGTATATATATGTATGTATGTGTATTTATGTATGTGTATGTATATGTGTGTGTGTGTCTGTATATATATATACATGTATATATATTTATCAGCACAAATAAAACACACACACACACACCCATATATATATATATACTTGGGCATACCAGGGGTTGTGACTTTAAGTATATACCTCCCACCCTGGCTGGCTGATAAGGAGTCGTTCTCTGTAGCTCAAATGGTTAACTCCCTGCCTGGGAGGCAATGGAGCACAGGTTCGATTCCCAAACTTGGGTATGGCTAGCTGATGAGAGCTAAATAGCTTGAAATAGATCTATACTAGTCTCCCTTTATTTATTTATCAGCATAAATATAACATATATATATATATATATATATATATATATATATATATATATATATATATATATATATATATATATATATATATATATATATATATATATATATATATATATATGATTGATTTAGACAACTTAAAAGTTGCTCTTCCATTGCTAAACAATGGATCAAAAATAGCAAGATTACTTCAACAGGGACAAATGCATTTCTCTAAGAACAGTAAAAGAAATGAATCGAATGACAAGGTATATGAGCAGCCATACCCTTGAAAGGGATGTGGATGACTTGATGGCTTATAACTGGATGAACAGTGCAACAAATGCACAAATGCAAAAAGGAAATACAATCTTATAGCATCAGGACCAAGAGCTGTGTTGATCAGACTACTCATAAAATATTGCATATACTTCTGCATTTCAGAAAAGATGTTGACAAACTGTGAATGAATGCAGAGGAGAGTCACCAAGATGGTAAGGGACCTGGAAGAAAAACCTGAGAGGCATTCAACACATGTAACATAAGGAACAGGAGATTCCAGGAAGTATTGATAACAGTTATCAAGTAACTATAGGACAGAGTTTTTCAGAGTTGTTCCAGAAGATAGGACAAGAAATAAAGAGTTTACATTATAAGGAAGTATATTTTGTTCAGACTTCAGACTTTATAAGAAAAAATCCTATCAGTCAGATGGGACACTGTTCCTTGGGAGATGGGGGTTCTCCTTCACTGGAGGCTGGGGAACTTCTTGCAAGGGATGCTTTAGCAGTGGATTTTTATTAGGATTACACTATATGATCTTCCCGTTTCCTTTCAAAACTCAAGATTCCATGATTTTATGAAATCCGTTCATTTAATAAATTTCTGCCTTCCTTTTTTTGAGACCTCAATAACTTTCTTTCTTCTTTCCTTCCTTTCTTCACTTCCTTCCTTCCGCTTCCTTTCTTTCTGTTTCTTCTATCACTAACCTATGTAAAGAAGATCTGGCTCAAAATAGCACAATGAATATCCATGCCTCAGAGTGGATTTAAACCTAATTACTACAGTTCCAGTTGAACATCTTAATTATCACATTGGATCTTTAATATCGTTCAAAATAATGCCCTATATCAAAGCAAAGTAATCCAGATAATTGCCTTTTTCACAGAATTTTATTCCAAACTTTATGATACTTGCAGCCACACAATAAATCAATTTTCTAACTCACTACTCATTTGATGTCTGAAGTTATTGCTTGGACTATTCACAGGAGCTCCATTTTAAACTCAGTGCAATCTTTTTTTCTAGCTCCATTCCCTGGAATAAAATGGATGGTATCAAATTGGGCCCCCTGGTGGCTGGATATTGACAGGACCTTTGGCTGCTAATGGCAAAAGATGTTCATTCCCATTTCAGGTTCTCCTTAGGCATCTGGCTGTTAGGCACAGACTCCCACTGTGACAGTTCAGCTGACAAAAATGAAGAATTTTTGAGTGGTATTATTTATTTCTTGACCCTGATGATTTTACAAATGCTGTCAATTTATGGTGAGTTTTTTGCACTGTCAACAAGAATTCATGAAAGGATGATACAAAGTAGAAGAAAAGTGCATTGCTCTTGCTGCCCTGAACTAACTAGAGTGACGAAGGTAACAGTGATTTTAGGCTACGCTTAGCTTTGAATTCTCCATGTAGAGTTAATTAGGGGGATTGTTTTTGATGAGGAAACTGTAGCAATGGAGAAGATTGCCTTAACCTCATTGCAAGCTATCTGTCCCTGGATCTACTAGGGGTGTGGTAGAAGCAGAGCTAATTCAGAGATGGCCTGTAGAAAATAGAAAGATTTGTACATTGTTCTAATGCATAATGTGCTTTGTAGCTTTGCATGTTGCTAAAAGCCAGCCAATTGATTCCTATTCAATAAAACATTATTACCGAAACCAATATAACATCATGTGGGGTGTGTAAGCATGTGAACAGCATGCACTATTTCTAAGGAAAAGTCTCATAGTATATAAAGGTACACATCTGGCAAAGCACAATTTGTTATTGCTTTTATTTTATCTGCATAATTTAATTTTATGATTCAGTGAAACACTGAAGGCCCACACTATGGCCAATGAAGATATTTTTTCAATTCTCTGACTTCTCTGTCCAGCCAAGTTCTGCTCACATACTTTCTTATCGATCCCTGCAGCCATTAAAAACCAGAAATATTTTAAAGCTGGGGTTTTTTTCATTAGCATTACAGCTGGCTAACCACTTCTTTATTAGGTGAACTGCTGCATAGGTCAGAATGTACAGTAATGCTGAATTAATCATGGAAGTAACAGTTATGGGTGAAAACTCTCTTCTGGAATGTCTGTGTGGAACATCTGGAATGTTTCTGAATGAGAAGCCCATTGGAGCCTTTAGAAGAATATATTACAGTGAAGGGGTTGGGGCTATGGGGCTGCGGTAGAAATTTTTTTGAAATAGATCAAGACTCAAACTACCCTTGGAATTGTTTGCCCAATATTGTACCAGTACCTCAAAATACTATTAGATAATTTACCATTTGGGTAGCTTAACCTTTAGAAAGATCTTATGAGTTGCTTATCTATAATTTGCATTTTATACCAACTAATGCCAAGACTTATTAGACTGCCCTTTATCTCTTATTTGCGTATATTTTCCAACATTGAGACATAGCAGTGAAAATTACTTTCAGTAAGGCCTACCAAGCTCTGTCATACACATACCTTGGATATTAACCAATATCAACTGCAAACCTCTATCCATTCACTTCAACTAACAGTGGAACTTATTTAGAAGTGAATGCATTATATAGACAACACACATAGGCCCATGTAGCTCTCCCAGGACAGCCCCATATTTTGGCCGCTGGAGCCTCTTAAAATTGGGCCACTAAAATATAGCAGTTAGTTCCTAGTTTGGGGAAAGTTTTAAGCTCATCAGCTTTGATTTCCACTTCATTTGAGGATTACAATGCTTCTTTTTAGAATATCAGAGCAGCAGCTGTCCATCCCTTGCCAAAGAAACCCTCCTGCCTTCATTTTCAGTCTCCCCCACACGTATGTGTATGCTGGCATTCTGGTCCATTTCTGCAATGTCAGCAAAGGCATAAAACTGAAGCTGCTGCCATTGTTCAATCAAGATAATTCAGCTACATCAAAAGTATCAACTGGATAAACTCTTAAATGCACTAAGAACCCACACCTCTAAACTAGGTCAAGTAACACTATGAAGAGAGAGGGAAGTATGCGCTGGGCCATGCTGGCGGTAGAAGAATTGCAGCAGCTGTGTTCTGTCTTTATATATGGTTGTGTCTATAATATATAGATCAATGCATATGTATAGCTTTTTACAGCTGTCAGGCCTTCTGCTCATTAAAGCCAACTGTTTGGGAGCCAGAGGAAACAGCACAGATGAACACAGACAAGTTTGTTGGCATACTCAGAGACAAACGTGCCAGTAACAACTGCAGTCTCTGCCCCTCCTTCTACCCACAGCAGCTGTGGGGCTGTTGATTGCTTTTCATTCAGCCCCCTTTGCCTGCCTCTAAGCCATCTCCATCAGAATGACTTCAAAGTCATCACTGAACTCATCATTTCTGCATGTACCCCACATATATCTGTGGTTAGGAAACAGACTATTTTTTTTAGAGTTGTATTGATAAACAACAACAAGGTTGATTAACCTCAACCTTATAATTCCTAAAATTCCATTGAAGAAGTCTGCCTTATTTCTCTATACTTATGTAAAGGTTATCCCAATCATGATGTATTTGATTTTGTTCTCAAAATAGCTATTTCAGTAATGTTGCTATGTTTTGAGATAACATAATTCTGCATTATCTTCTGGGAGAACAGCACAATCATTGGGGACTTTCTCGAATGCCTCACTTTTGTGTTCAACCATGAATGTCGCTAATAGAGAAAGCCACACTGGTATCCTTCTATTTTTAAACTGGGGTTTAAGATGTGTAGTCTAACAAGCAAAATCTATGACCAAAAACAGGCAAAGGATCCAATTTAGGTTGGTCACTGGGAGCAGAAGTTTAGTCTTCTGAGCTTTCAGACTCATGGAGTCCATCCTCAGGTAACTTCTCTCTAGCAGTGTATGTGCTTAAACAGGCAGATTTCAATTATTTGGGATGAAGGTATTTCTCCTTTGTCATCGATTTAGTATTGATGTATTATTGTTTATTGCACTTGCAAATGCACATAGGTTTCTTCTACCAACGAAAAGCAACTGATAACTTTTATCACCTTTTATAAAAGGAATACATTTAAATGTTTGCTGAGAAGCACTGGATCTAAAGATATTAGAAATAAACAGTCTTTTAAATTTTTTAGCCTTTTGTCACTGTTGTGCAACAGAACTAGCCCTTGAACTTTAATGTATCACCATCATAATATAACAAAGTATAGCAGAAACTATTTTTCCTTCCTGTAATTTTCTATTGAATTCTCTTCCAGAAATTTGACAATAGATACTCTCTAGGATCTCTCTGTGTGTGCAATAACCATATTGTGAGATAGATTGGACTGAGAGGGACTGACTGCCAAAAGTTATCCAATCACCTTTCATGTCTAACGTACAACCAAGTATACCTAAGGTATACTAAAAGTACTTTAGGCAACCAAATCCAAGGAATGGAGCCTTCAATAATCCCAAATAGCCAGGAGCTCTTCCATGGCAAAGATTTTTTAACTTTTATTCAGGCTAAGGGCAATTTGGGGGCTATATATAGCATTAAACGTGATGTATGTAATTTAAAGTAAACATGGTGATTATGATTTTCCTTTCATGCATTTATTATTTTTACTGTAGAGTTTTTTGTAATATTTTACATTTTATAACATTTGTAATAATTTGTAATAATATTGCAAATACTAAAATTCATTGGCAGTCTTCAGTTAAGTTCAAGGTCAGTGGTTACACTTGCAAACCCATGGATTTCATGGTCTGAATGCATCCTTGATAACTCAAGTTGTTCAGTGCCAATCAAGAAATCCACCGAGGTCCCGCTGATGCATTAAAACAAGCATTTACTAATGTAGCTATATAACTGGTGTTCTTTTCTATATTCTTTTTTAATTAAAAAAAATGCAAAATTCCATTTTATATTGCATAAAGTATTTTCTCCTTGCTGATTCACTTTTAATATAAGAGTATGGAAATATGACTTAAAGCTATGGAGATAAGATAGAAATGGGATTATTTTTGTTCTCTGTTTTCATAGTTTTTATACTAAATATCAACAATAATTAAATGAGCACATTTCTGGTGTGATCCTAATCTTGAACTTTTTGACTTTCATCCACTTTATTGAAGTTCTCCATTTGACTAAGATGTGCATTTAAAAAAAAGAGTCAATATGTTATCAGCAGTTTTATGAACATATTGGACATTTTTGATTTATATAAATGTTTTATATAAAGAAGGAAAAGACAGATTCACAGATCATTTAGATTGTTCTGTTAGTAGGATATGTGGTTTAATCTCATTCTCTAATAAAAAACGGAATGAAAAGAACTGCATTTTCCTTCCCTTTTCCCAGTACCTACTTGCTGCCAAGTGTCCAAGGCACTTATATAAAACCAGGATTTGAAACCATATTAAAATAAATTCCATCCAAAGAGATTCTGAAATTGCTTGCAGTCATCCACTCAGTTACTCAAGAGATAATAGTCCATGGACAGAAGAAAGAGAGAAGGAAAGTAGAAGCACAAGTATTTCTGACAGCTGGCTCCATTTCTTAATTAAAATACATTTATCACTCCTTGGAACCAAACCATTAATGCCTTCTGTTTGGTATAAGAGAATCAAAGTTGAACAGGTAAGTGTTTAGTCAGTTCCCATATGCATCTTACGGACACGTAGGCCTTTAAGGCTACCACATCTGGACTGCAGAGCAGTATATATTTATAAATATCTTGCGGCAGAGGTGGGTTGCAAATCCCAGCACTACCGGTTCGCTCATGCTCATTCGTGTGATGCTTCTGCACATATGCAGAAGTGTCTGGGTGGGAGGGGTGGAGTCTGCCGCTACCCCCACAACCAGTTCATCTAATTCGGGCCAAACTGAGAGCAACCCACCTCTGTCTTGGGATGCATTTCTAGACTTCCTTATCTTGGAGCATACATTTCTCTTCTCATGCAATGTGGTTCAGTGGAACTCCATGGCCATCGCTCAGCTTCTTTATGATGTTCCAGTTTGCATTTTTTTTAATGTAATATTTTGGGAGCCATCCAATCCAATTTATAACTTATACCTGTGGTTCCAAGATACATCAAGAAGGCTGTTTCATGGTTAGAGATAGATATCATTTCTGTGGGTGCCAGAGACTAGTTCTATCCTCTCAATTTCTGGTTGACTTTTTTCTCTCTCCTGTGGTCTGGCTCCACTAGTCCTCCAAGAGCATATTCATCAACTTGGCTAACAAAAGTTAATGGCTAACTCCATTCCTTAGAACTCTGCTTGAAAATCCTCTGTTCATTTAGAGTTTGAAAATGCCAGGAATTGTTTTAAACCATGTATATGGGATATTGATTTTCAAACCAGTTTTAGCCTAGTATCCAATCCCTCAATTGATGATCTTTCTCAAATGGGCAAGTGCCATCATTTGACTCGGTGTTTCTCAGCCTTGGCAAGTAAGATGGGTGGATTTCAACTCCCAGAATTCCCCAGCCAGCATGGGAGTTAAAGTCTATCCAATCTTAAACTTGCCAAGGTTGAGAAACATTGACCTTATCTCTCTATGTCATTTATAAGTTTAGCACAATTTGTCATGATTATCAGTTATTTGTATCACAGTATTCTAATAATTGTATTTTATGTAATATTATAGCATTTTATGTCTTTTTAAAATTTTACTACTAATAATTAGATTTACTTATTTTATTGTTGTGACAAGGTCATAATAAAGATTTAAGTGATTGAATGATTACAGAAAATCAATCAACCACTAAATGGAAGCAAAGAAATACCAAACAGTCTAGGTATTTGCTATCTTCTAGTGCTCATTCAGATACCTGGAGCCTAAACCTGATAGCCTTAACCATGTCTCAGAACACTTGGTTAAAGCTCAGGTTGCTATTCTAAGAGTGCAGTGGTAGAGGTGATGTGACATATTAGAAAGAAGGGTTCAGATGACATCGCAAGATTAGATAGCATATGAATAACATGCTGATTCTAAATAGCTATTGTCCCATTTCTAAATAGTAATTATAAAAAGCTAAAATGCTCTGGAATTTTAGAATTCAAATAAAATCTGCCATATAACATTCCAGACTTAACTATTATCGATAAGACGACAAAAAAAGTCTGGATAGTGGGCATTGCAATACCTGGAGACAGTAAAGGACAACTGGAGAAAATTATAAAATACAAGACCTGCAAATAGAAGGAAAAAATTGTGGCAAAAAAAGCAAAAATAGTAGAGTACCACTTGAATAGTTGAATTGACACTGACAAAATCTCTACCCATCAACTGCAAAAGGCAAATTTACTTGGAACAGCTGTAACAATATCTTTAATATCAGCAAACAACTCCTGCTTATTCCAGGTCCTTGGGAAGGACTTGATAGGTGGATAAAAATGCCAATCTAAACATCTGCATTTAACAATAACAATACATTTTCCTGCTAAGATCATGGAAAATTTGTACTTAGGACTACGATATTTAGGTTGCAAGAATTGATGCTTAGGCAACCATTAGATGAAAGCAAAAATTTAGTGCCATCTAGTAAGCAACCAGATTTATGCAACATAGATATGGTATCTTACCACAACCAGAATAGTTAATGCAGTTGATAAATACATTAATTATATATTTAATAGAAGCTTCTTATATTCTTATAGATTGGCCTTTAGTTTAGCATCAAGAAGACAAAGACTAGCCCGCACAGGATTTTTTTAAATCCAAGGATATAGAAATAACTCTTGAGAGAAAGGGACATGTTTTTGAAGTGAACCAGATACATTTTGAGTATTAATCTGATGCCTATCTAATGTCTATTTAAATTCGGAATTTGAGGTGGGCTATTGGGTGAGGTGGCTATACAAAACAGTTGAATGTTGATAGACATACGGACAAGAGGCTTTGTTTTATGCTAAAATAATTGTTACTGTAGCTGAATGAATTTGTCTCGGATAAAATTAGCTGGGGGCTCTGTCCTTCTCCAATGGCATTTGTGGCAGCTCTTTGCTTGAAACACCTTGATTTGTTTTAGTAAACTTGTTTGACAAGAATTTCTAGCACCTTCCATGGGTTTGTTCTCTGCTTCATACGACATGAACTAATTTATTCACGATGCTGGATATGGAAAATTGGATCACCCTGAAGAGAGACAAGTCATGCAAGACAGAATTTCTTCATGAGTCTTCCAGTCATGAAGTAATGGCTGTGAATTAAGAATCATAAACCATTTTTGCTTTCTTTGGAGTTTAATCATGAGTAAAAGAAAATAAAGGCATAAATAACACACTGTATTCTATTGTCACTTGACAAGGGGGAGGGGAAGTGCAGATACTTGAATTGCTGTATGTTATTTGGAGATTAATCCTATATCATGAAAAAAAGAAGAAGGAAGGAATCTTCTATCCTTCTATCCTTCTATCCTTTCCACTCCCCCTGATGAAAATTTCCAGCATCTAATCCCCTTCCATTTTGCAGCACTAAACTATCATTCAGCTGTTTTTTGCTTCAAAATAGTGGGCGTGACTGTTGAAAATTTACAGGGGGAAGTAAAAATAAAACTCCTGTTTTGGTGCCAAACAGCTCAAGCCATGTTTGCCCAGCTGTAGAGATGCTCACTCTGCTGGACATAACTTAAATTCTCCCCATGGCCTGCACCTGTCTGAAGACAGCAGTGTCAGAGAGCAAGATGTGGGCAAACATATCCAAATCGCTCAGTTCTTTTTCTATCTTTATATTTTTGCTGTACAGTGTTCAAACACAGAGTAGTAAAGGAGGACAAAGGAGACCCGTAATTGTTCCTGTATTAACTTCTAGCTTTTGTGCAGGTTTGATTCTGCTCCTTCCAGGTGTTGCATCCCCTCTTAGATTATGGCTCTGTTTGTCCCCATAAATTAAACTGCTCATCCTCAGAGATACATTCAACACCTGCACTTTCAAGCTAAGGATAAATATATTTCAGCAGTATTACATCATGGTATGAGTCTGCCTCCTCCGTTCACCTGATCTCTCTCTCTCTCTCTCTCTCTCTCTCTCTCACACACACACACACACACACACACACAAACACACAAACATTCCTAAATGTGTATATCACATACACACAACCCTATATCTAAAATTCTAACTCAGGATTCTAAGTTACGTTACTCAATCACCCCAATCAAGAGCCTTAAATACGAAGAGTTCCACATTTGAAGGATAATTAAAAGAAAAATAAATCTCATCCAATACCATTTAGTCAGCTGGCAAAGGCACTCACTGCAAGGTGGTTGCGATTGTATGAGCTGAAATGTTTTTGCCTGTGTAGTAGCTAGCTACTAGAGTGGGAAGGAGGTAATAGGAATAATTGCCTGGCAACTTGCAAGAAGGTTTGTTGGGGTCAAAACTGACAATAATGCAGTTATATCATGCTGAAGGGCTTAGTCAAGGCTATAGGTGGGTGTTTTTTTTAGTCCAAACAATATAGATGCATCAAAATCCACAGTAATAAAACATACCTATGGTTCTTCCTCAGTTAAGAGGTAAAACATACAGGGCCAAACCAAATCCTTGTCATTTTAAGAGTACCCAATCTATCATGTAAATATAAAAGCTTTGGGATATAATTCTCCCTGCCTGCCACACAAACAAGGTCATAGAACAAACTTGTCATAAATTATATGGCATTCTAGGGCAAAAAGCAACAGGAGAAAGAAATGCAGAAACCTGGAAGCAAACAATAAATAATACTGTGACAAGTTCAACTACTCCCGGGCTATGTTTGTGCCAATGAAACCTTCTCCATATCCAAACCATCAGGAGGACTGGAAATGGCTTAAAAACTCTAGAATGAGAAAAAACCCTCCCTTTCCCAAAATTAAATCAGACTATTCCTTATAGAGATTTGACATCATGCCTTCAAAACAATGCAAAATTCTCAATTTTATGGCAAGGTGTCCTCTCCACCTTACAGCAATTGTCACAAACCTTTTAAAACAAGTACAAAGAGAGCATCAGACCAAATAATAGTTAACATTTATATGGTGTTTTACTGCTTAAGGATCTGCACATAAGTTTTATCTTGGGTAGTGAATGGGCTTACACTTTGCATTAAACTATAATGTAGTTAGTTATCAGCTGTGGTAGACCAAACTAAATGAGCGTATGTTATCACTTAGATTGTGAAAGTGTAGCTGATATTAGCTTGGTGAACACAATTCAACAAATATGAAGTCAAGCTAGGATAGGATGGCAGCATCCTAAGCTCATACCTCATGTCCTATATCATTACCCCATGCATTATAAAATTAGAATATTCACCAGGGGAGCTATCTATTTAAGTTCTGCTCCATCATTATTCAATGACAGACTTATTTCTTCTGCATATGCAGATTTAGTTGCAATTGTCTACAAATGAAGATACTTTCTGAACAGAAGTGTACTTGCGTAGGATTTCACATGTCAAAATCTAATAAATTGGTAAATGACAGGATGCTGTTATTACATAAGTGCCATTTGTGGGAGGTTGCACTTATGCAGGGTACTCATGCTTCAAGTGCCACAGATATTTTAACATAAATACATTTATATTCCAATCTAGCTAAAACAAATCATGCACATAGCAGAAACTCTTGTGCATATACCATTCATCACATAAAGTGTGCACATCAGAGGCATCTTTATTTTTTCAATTTCTAATCTTCAAATATGCATTTGTCTAGGTGGCTTCTATCCACACTGCACTGCTTTCAAAGACATGCACACTGTGTGCTAACATTGAATTTTCTTTTTTGCTTTCGTTCTTGTTAAGTACATTGTCCAAAGCCCAGAAAAAGAGTTATAAACAAAAGAAATTGGAGGAGGTGGCAAAGAAAAGGATAGATAGCTAAATCTGGTTTGCACCATGACTCTTTACGTGCATACTTTTCTATCCTTGTAGAAAATCCATCAAGTCCATATATTGATTCATACGTTGCCCTTCGTTTTTTAAACTTCTCACATTCACTTTTCTTTTTCAGGAGCTCATGAACTTTGTTCAAGCACGACTTTTCTCTTTCTTCTCAACCTTTCGTATTTACTCTTCCTTTATATATTTATATGCTCATTTATTCTCTCTGTATGAGCAAAGCACTCAATGGACTTCTTTCATATTGTTCAATTCATATGTTTTCATCACTTATTATCCTTGAACTTATCTACTCTCATTTTACCATACACATTTCTTAAGTAACATATTTCCACTGCATTTCCTTATCTTTGTTTTTATGTGATATAGTAAAACAGCTCTTTCTTCCATGTAACAAAATGAGCTGAAGGCTGGTTTTATATTTTTGCTTCTTAAAAAAAATTCATTCATTGCAACAAACCAAATATTACTTATTACCTTTCTGCCAGCATTTGCAGGTCTTAAGGCTTCTCCATCAATTTTCCCATCTGTAGTAAACATTCTACCAATATACACCACTTCATTTACTTTCTCTAATTTTTGCTATTCATGGATAGCTTGCAATTATTCATTCTAATATCCCCTGTCAAACACAACTTTCTTGGACTTCAGTTCATTAATTTTCATATCTTGTCATAATTACATTATACAGTCTAACATTCACTGAAAATCATTCAGGTTTGAAGCTGACAACATGGCACTATTTTTGATAGAAAAGTACACATTTACTCACATCTTCAATCGACAGAACTAATGTCTATGGCACCATTTCGTATATATTGATCTACAGATACATATGCAATTAAGGGGACAACCATACATCTCTTTTTGCTCAATGTTTATCTGTTCGTTACTAATCTTTTGTTATTCTCATGCTTGTTTTATTTAATTATCTATTTACTAATAGATGAGAATGTATATCTCAGGGCTGAACTATGGAGTCTTTGATGCTCTCTGAACTTGGTTATTAGCTTGCAGACACTTCATTACCCATCTATGTAACATATTCGGTGCTAGAAAGGAGTGGGATTTGCTATCTGTTTATGTACAGCACCTCGCCCTATCAGTGTTTGTGGGGATTTCTTTTCTTTTTGGTAGTTCCTTGATTAGGCTGTTGTTTATTGTTGTAAACAACAGCCTAATGATAAACAACAGCCATAAACTGTGGCCTAATTAAGAAACTACCAAGAAACCAGGTAACAAAACCTTTGCAACAAAGAATCAAGCTCAGAGAGCATCAAGTACTCCACTATTATTTATTTACATGAATTGGAGACAATGGGTATTTTAAACATTTAAAGCAAGAAACAATTAAAGGAACAGATGATATGCCTCCAGAAGAAAAGCATACATAATAATAAGAAATCCTACAGGCATTCAGCAACCACCCTATCATAGGACTTGTGAGTACAAAGTTAGTTTCAATAAGTTTCTGAACATCAAGGTTGAACCAATATGGATCTCCAGGTGATGCTTTTCTGGAGAACAGGCATTCCAACAGAGAGGATACACTGTGTCCAGATATATATTGATTGAGGGTGCCTGGGGTGCGCCTGCTGCCAAATCTTACCAGATGGGTAGAAATTATTGTGAATACTAAATAACTAGGCTTTATGCTAGTAACTAACACCATGGCATGAATTAGAAAGCTGACTGGAAAGCTCACGGAGCAATGATGCCATATGGTATGCCTATTGCTATCTCCATCACTATATTTTATACCAGCTATAGCTTCTGAATGGTCTTCAAGGAGATTCTCATGTAGACCCTCATGTAGAATGCAATACTCCATTAGTGAGGTGACTGTCAGAGGGGCTCCTGTTCCAGGAATAGTTGCAATTGACACACTAGATGGAACTTGCAAATGCCCTATTGCCCACAAATATCACCAAGACAACCCCCAGATTGTATATAATCTTGAACAGGAAAGTACTACTACAGTCAAAATTAAAGGTGGAACATCTTCAGGACCAGGGAGCCAAACATCCACAACCACTTGATTTTTTCCCCCAGGATTGAACCTTTGTCTATTTTTCTCCATTCAGTTCACATAGCCTGCAGACATGGGGAGAGTGTCATGTAGATGATACCTACAGTTGGGTATCATCAATACATTTCTGTATAGAAGAAATATCATAGAATGCTATTTAGCAAAGATCTAAATTCCTGGAACCAGTCACAGGAATCAGGTTGGGGAATATGTCAGCCTCTCAGTTCCAACTATGTCAACATATTTCTCCAGTAAAACAAGAGGATTGAGCTGCAATGGGTAATGCAGGTGAATTGGATAAATGAACAGTGAATATGAAAAATGAGCTTTACTGCCTATAAATGATTATTTTGAAACCAATGTAAAACACACCATTTCTTTATCTCAGGTATAAATCAATAGCCAGTTAATTCCCAAGACAATGGGAACATTCAAATAAGAAGTTGCATGATTTCTAGAGGGTAATAAAGATCTGGTAAAAGAACAATACATTCAATAATGGAATTAAATAACTCTTCCATTATGGGTTCCATATGCACTGCTGACTTGTCTGACAGGTTAAGGCACGTTACTGTACCATACCTTAATCAGTGAAATTGGTCATTGCTTCCAAGTTCAGTAATGCAGAAAAAAATTATTTCAGAGCCAGGTTATGGCTGCAAAATTACAGACATCTAAAGCAGGTTGCTTCTTGTTTTAGATGTCTGAGTATCATTTATTTATGATTTATTACTTGTATCTTGCTCTTGTTATTATCTTGTGATAATATCCAACGCACCTTCCTCCTCCCATTTTACCCACAACAATCCTGTGAGGTGGGTTGGGCTGAAAGTGACTGGCCCAAAGTCCCACAACTGGCTTTCATGGCTAAGTGGGACTTGAACTCATGGTCTCTTGCTTTCTATCCTGATGCCTTAACCATTAGACCAAACTGGCTGCCCCCCCCCCCAAGTTCTTCAAGGGGAGGGATTGAATTCTTATATTTGAAACAATTAGGACACTTATTAGCAACTTGATCCTTGATCCCTCAGGAAAACCACTGATGGGGGGGGGGAGTTTGCACAGCTATAAAGTGCAAAGTACATTAAAATCCCACAATAAAGTTGTAATCTATATTATATCCTCACTTCTGGCAAAGGAGATCGGTTAGCTCTGAGTTGCATTACTTCCATCCCAGAAGGATCCAAAGATATGAAGAGGGGGAAAGGAAGCGAAAATAAAAAGGGTACAGAATGTTTTCTTTTCTGTTCTTCATTTGCCTCTGCTCTTCTCATTTTTCATTTATAGTTGTTCAAATATTGAAAAAGCTCCTCTAAATTCTTTAGTGTGTTATGATGAACTAGTCCAGGGATGGCGAACCTTTTCAGCACTGAGTGCCCAAATTGGAACATGTGTGTATGCATGTGCTGGACCACCAGAAACCCGAAGACCAGCTGGCTGGTGCACACATGCCTGTTTTTTGGCTGGTTTTCTTTGGCTGTTTCCGGGCCAAAAACAGTCTGAAAAATGGTCAGAAAATGGCCCGAAAAACAGCCTGAAAATGGCCTGGGTTTTGGCCATTTTTCAGGCCATTTTCTGGCAAAGACCAGCTGGCCAGAGCACGTGTGTGCCAAAAACCAGAAGAGTAGCTGGTGATGGTGCATGTGCCCACAGAGAGGGCTCTGTGTGCCACCTCTGGCACGTTTGCCATAGGTTCACCATCACGGAATTAGTTCATCCTACATTTCATTACAAAGTCCATCCTGAAACTAGAACTGATTCCTCCCTGGCGTAAGTTGAAGCTTTATTTATTTAGATGTATATGGTCACCCATCTCAAATACATGACTCTGGGTGATTAACAATAATAAAAGTGATAAAAAAAACTTATCCAAAACACATAATACTGTAACACGGGGAACACAGGAAAAATTATAAAAATATAAATCAGTCTCTCAATATAGCAAATGGTCTTCATCACACACCCAGGGCTCCAGGCTTGAGCAAATCTCCTCCTTCACTCTATTGGTACAATCTATGAATTCACAATTAGCAATAGCTAATTCTCGGCAGCTCTGTTTCTCTGAATAGTTATCCATCACTGGGCTGCTGTTGACTGTTGTTGATAGGAACTACTCACTTGGCAGCTCCATCTGTCAAGAGTCCAAGAATAAATGCTACTTGAGAGAGAGTTACTATTTAGTATACTTACAATCCTGGCAAGCTCTTGGTTCTAATTACAGCAAGAATTTGGTTACTTTTCCAACCCTGAAGGTAGTCAGACATATATGGGCTTCATTGGGACAGAAATCTTCTCTCAGGAGAAGTTGGAGTAATTCATGTTTAGAAACGTAAGCAGCAAAGACCCATCCATTAACTATTCTTCCTTCTTTTTTCTTATAAATAATGCAATCTAGGCTGTGTCATGCCCATAAAACTTATTTTAAAGAAAATTTAAAAAATAAAAGGGAAAGGGGCCTTGAATCATCCATAGTACATGTTAGTATAGACACACTGAACTGCTCAGTTTAGCTGCTTTGGGGGGGTTTTCCAATCCTAAAACAAAACAATAATCTTTTCATTATTAAAACAATCTATAGAACAAATAATCTGATACCTAGGATAGACTATCCTGTAATTGTAAAATATTCAGTATGAATTAGGGGTCTGTTTTATTTTAAAAATATATCAGTATGCTTATGATACCAGGCTCCATTGTAAACAGATATTTTTTCTTTCTCAGGCTGTGACAAACAAATCCATATTCAGGTGAAATAAGTCTAAAAGTGAACCTGACTAAGCACAGCTACAAGGTTCAAATTTGCACTTATACTACAGTGATAGGAAAGCCTATTCTTTCTACTATATTTCCTTCAAGGACTAAAGTACCTTGTTTAGTTTGTCAAATTCCCTTTTAGAAAAATAAATGCCAGATTTCCTTAAACAATACTCACCATTCTTAATAATTTAATAAATAAGTGTATAAATAAAAATCTTGACCGTCCATGTGTATAATCCAAGGTGGCTGGGGAATGTTGAGCCATATTAATCAGATTCCTTTTGGCCAGTGGATTCTAATTTAGTGGATAAGATACTCACACTTATGTTCCCTGCTATCTGTAAGCCAGATCATGCCCCTCTTGGCTTTTGCCTAGGACCAGAGGCAGTATAGTTGTCTGGATCTGGAAACTGTAATAGTAATAATTTTGAAAGAGGGTTTTCTTTAGCCTTGAAGGAGGTTATGGTACAGTCTATCCTTAAGAGATTCTCCTTGGATCCAGTCATTTTGAATAACTATTGCCCTGATATCATGGTGAGGAAACAGCTACAGAAGATCCTAGACTAAGCATATTATCTGTACTCTCATTTCAAGATTCCAGCATGGGCATGGGGCAGAAAACCTAATAGTTGCACTGGCTGAATACTTTTTCTAGAACCTAGATAGGGGAGATACACTTCATTACAGTGTTAAATGAGACGTTGATGGCTTTTAATACATTGACCACGGTATTCTTCTGCAGTGGTTTGGCATTAGGGGGGCTGTTTCACTGTGATGCCCCGTTCATTCGCATACACATGTAACTGTGGTTAGTGAGTTCATTAATATTCCCCAGCAATTACCTTCACCAAAACCCAGAACAGTCCCAATTAAGTCCAGCCACGAGCAGATCAATGTTAGTCCACAGAGCAATGACCAAAGAGTCCACAAAGCACTTGAAAGTTTCTCAAACTAAATAAACCTCCAAACAAATTTAAATCCACCAGGAAAAATTAAATCCACATACAAGAGAGCTCACGAGGCAAGAAAAGTTCAAGGCACAATTCAATTCCAAATCCAAAGTGAGGCAGGAATCACAATGATGGGAAAATACAAAGCTAGAAAACAAACATGTTGTCCCCAGCAACACCTCCCTCTATCTGCTGTGATAAATAGCCAGCTTCTGGTGCAACTCATCAAGAAGGGCGAGGCTGACTCCTCTTGAGTAGTCTGGCTGATCTTCTCTGCTCCTGTCTATTCTCTGACCTATGTATTCTCGGATCAGGAACTGAAGGCAGTCCCTCCTCTTCACTGACTGTCTGCAAGTGCACACTTTCCCCGGCCAGAACTTCAGCCAAATCCCTTTTGTATGGCCATCAATTAACCCAGCTTCTGACATGGCAGGAACTGGTTCATCCTCCCCCAAGCTGACATCTAGAGAGGTATCTGAAGAATTGTCCAGGGAGCAATCACATTCACTGAGATTCCCTACTTCCTCATTGGGTGTCTCCAGTTTTTTTGGGGGGGAATAAAGACTGGTGTGGAAAAGTCTTACACGTAAAGTACATCTCCCCTTTTTTTTAAAAATCACTGGAAGAGGTCCATCTGTTGGTTGGGGAGCTGATAACCAGGTCTAGGAACATATTACATTTGTCCTGCAGGTTCTGTGTTGGTTACCAACAGGTTGTTCAGATGCAAATGAAAATTCTGATTTTGGCATAGAAAGCTTTATATGGCTTGATTCTGAGTTACATGCATGATCACATTCTAAAATTGATACATTTGATATAGGAAGATAAAGCTGCAGATATAGAGACATACACACATTTCGTTTTCATTAAGCTGGAGCAGGGCAGGGTGAGAAGAAGCAGGGCTAGAATAGTTTTCTCCATCATTGTCCTTGTGTTGCTGAAAAGCCTTTCCCTGGGAGTATAATTTGCTCTGATAGCCCTAAGGAAGTAGGGCTATTTATTGTTATTTTTTTCACTGTGTTGCTTCATATTTAGATTGTTCATTGGTATCACTGATTTTGATGAAGAGGGATTTTTTTTTACTATGAATGTTTTGGTATACAAGTAGAACTCTCACAATTGTAGTAGTATGAGAACTGAATAAACAATAAAGATTCCCTGAAAATAACATTAACTTGTGAAATCTTATTTTCATACATGCAACAATCTAGAGAATATCAGTATTCATTGTGTTTGGATATACAACAGAAAAAGAATAGACCTGGTTATTAGCCTTAGTAGTAGCAGTACACGTATCAGACACATGTCATGCTAATGTTAAGGTTTTGAAACTGAAATACCAGCACAACCAAAACCAAGTTTTGCTTCAAGCATTCCCATTCAAAGCTAGCAGTTAAGACATTGGAGCAAGATGTGAAAATAAAGTCTATCCTCAACTATAAAACTCACTGGAAAATTCTGGGCCAGTCAATCTCTCAGCATAACTCACTCATTTAACTCACAGATTGTTGTTGTGGGCATAAAGTGATCCTATGTAAGGTACTCTGAGTTTCTTTGCAAAGGTGAAATGGTAGCTGATGATGTTGATGATATGATGACCGCTGCTACTGCTCTGCTGCTGTTAGTATAAATGCAGTGCTAATATTACTACATTAAATGCATCTATAACCATATTCTGATATAACCAGCCATCACGAATATTATTTATCACTATAACCAGAATTGGACAAGTATAATACATAGAGTTTTTCATAAAATAATAGTACAGCACTTGACCATTATCCCTAGTTTTGAGTTTAAAATGAATTCCTCTTGTATTAACTATTTTATATAACAGCACTGAGTATTGCAGGAATGATTGTGATTTAATGGAGTAAAAATGAAAAAGGAGGGGTTGAAGCTCTCTCAACAGTCTATTTGGTCATCCTAGCAAATACACTAAGCCAGTCTTCCTCACCACCACCTCCACCAGCTGTACTGAATTACAATACCTATAATAGTAGGTGCAGTTCAACACATATAGAGAATAACAGATTTGGGAAAGCTGTCCCTAACTTTTTATGTGGCAGGATATATAATTGATTAAATGGGATGCTCTTCTGACAAGCACATTTAGTACTGTAATACACCCGAGCCACTCAAAACACGATTATAAAGTTGCATTGCTTTTACTATCTAGATAATATGCACAATTAATATCCAAAGACCATAGACATTATTACAAATAATCAGTCCTAGTAGATGAATGGCATTAGCATACAGAAACAATAAGAAATACCATTTTTGGATGAAATGAACAGAAACATTCGGTTCAAAATATTCTTAAAGATCCATCTTATCCTGGGCACCCTTTTTTTGAATTATTACCATCTGGCAGACGGTACAGGATAATAAAAACAAGAACAAATAGGCTGAAAAATCCCAGGGCAGTAACTACCGTATTTTTCAGAGTATAAGACACACCTTTTTTCCTCAAAAAAGAGGCTGAAAATCTGGGTGCATCTTATACATCAAATACAGCATTTTTGCCTCCCAAAGCCCCGCCCCTTCACAAAAATGGCCGTGCATATCCTTATGGAGGCTTCTAGAGTGCTTCTGGAGGCTGGGGAGGGTAGAAATGAGTAAAAATGAGCCTTCCCCCCCCAGCCCCCAGCAGCACTCTATAAGCCTCCATAAGGCTATGCATGCAATTTTTTTGGCAAAAAATGGGCCAGTTTTTGAAAAAAATGGGCCATTTTTTGCTCATTTTGCCCCCACCCCCACGCCAGGAGCATATTGCAAGCCCCCCCAAGGCTATTCATGCCTTTTATTTGAAAAAAACGGGCCCATTTTTGCAGAAAATGGGCCGTTTTGGGGAGGTTTGCAGAGTGCAACCCCCCCCCTTTTGGAAAGGTCTTTAGTTAAGAGTGATTGATGAGAATTACATTGATCAAGTGCCAAGCAGAAACAAGTCTTAGGTGCTGCAGATTGTCAGCGATTTCCTTCTCCAGTAAATGGATAAATACACGTGGAAACATCTACCTACCTACTCTCTCTCTCTCTCCCCCTACCTACTGTCTTTCCCCCCCTCTCCCTCTATCTACCTACCTACTCTCTCTCCATCCCTCTCCCTACTGTATTTCTCTCTCTCTATCCCTCTATCTACCTACCTACTCTCTCTCTCCCTACCTACTGTATTTCTCTAACTACCTACCTACTCTCTCTCCCTACCTACTGTATTTCTCTAACTACCTACCTACTCTCTCTCTCCCTACCTACCTACTGTATTTCTCTATCCCTCTCCCTCCCTCCCTCCCTCCCTCCTCTCTCTCCATCTACTGTATTTCTCTCTCTCTCTCCCTCTCTCCCTACCTACCTACCTACCTACCCTCTCTCTCTCCCTACCTACCTACTGTATTTCTCTCTCGCTCCCTCTATCTATCTATCTTTCCACCTACCTACTATTTTTAAAATTTGCCTCTTCAAAATCTTGGTGCATCTTATATTCCAATGCGTCTTATACTCCGAAAAATACAGTATATTGAATTTTATGGTATAATGCATATTAATGCAATATCGGGTTTTCAATTTCAATAATATAGGATGTGAAGGATGTGTGTTTGTTTTTATTTTTATAGTTATAATGTACACTGAAGATGGCATTTAATTTCGTTGTGCGATGTGCAATGACAATAAAGTAAACTAAACTAAACAGAATTTCTTGTCAGTCTGTCCTTTTCACACACTATTCTTCCAACCATTTTCATTAAAAGAAATAATATAGAGAATTTATTAGAAAAATGACAAAGAATCATAAAGTCTTTGTTATTTCTTCCAAATTTAATTCAAGTTTGCCAAATATCTAAATGTATACACAGAGGTTTGATATTACCAAATCTCATCAGACTTGTTTTCATTAACTTCAGAAAAGAAGAGCTTATAAAATTGTTTTTTAAACTAAAAAAACCCCAAAGATAAGTGTGCTGGATAACATTTGCAGGCATGGCTTTATAAAGCATTTGACATGATCTTAGAAAATGTTTGTTTAGAGAGTAAGGAAGCTGTGTGTAATGAAAATAAACAATTAAACCACATTTGAACCATGCTTTTAAATATGTTTTAACATGTTAAATTAGGTGTCTTAAGCTACACTCAACCTTTCTGACCTACCTTTAAATATATCAACACAATTTAATAAAAAAGAAAGAATATTTTACTGGAAAAACAACTTGCCAAGTACTCATGGTATGACTTTTACACATTGTACCATACTTATTGCATATTGCTTACTGGGGAATAGTATAAGGACCAGTAAGGTACTTTTTTAAAAAGCTGGGCATGTGGAGATTGATTTAAGAACAGCTAACTAATGCTGTATTCTGCTAGTGTTTTCATTTTGTAAGGAATCACCACAGAATGTTCCATGAATTATCACTTCTTCCATATTGTTCATGAGGCATTTATCCACTAAGCCATTACCTTTGGCAAGATACTAGCTTTTGGAATCATTAGGCCAATTCCATCGGGAAGGGGGGGAGGGGAGAAAGGGGGAGTTCTTCAAATGTTCTTAGTTCAGAATGAATAAAACTTGATAGATGCATTAACACTGGAGTTTGGAGCTTGCTGAATTCAACACAGCATATTGATTAGCAAGAAACTCATCAAAAAATGGGAAATGGGAAATTTTGAATTTAAAAATTTTGAGAGCTGGAAAGTGTGGTTGAAGGTCAAACTGAGCATAGGAATATAATGTGTTTCCAACAGAAGAGGGAATCTGGAGAAGAGCTTGAGGTACAAGAGAAATATACCTATTTTTTTACTGATTGGTGTATTATGACATGAGCCTCTTTGATATTTGGATTAAAGGATTACAGATCATTTTTGTTTTATTTTAAAATGGCAAGCAACATTTTAGCTCTGGTATATAATGACATATCTAAAATAAAATGAAATACTCTTAAAACACCTAGGAATTGGAGCATGTATTTAATTAGCAGAGTTGGATTCCCTAGAAGTATTTCATGCTTCATTTTATACCTCCTACCTCTTATAATATTTGCTTATGATCTCTCATAAAGCATCAGAAGTAGATGAGATAGAGAGTTAATATATATAATCTACAATTTGTGCTTGTTTTAAGATACTAAGGAGGAAAATATCTACCCCATCCTACCCCCCCCCAAAAGAGTAAGATATGAGCAAGGATCACAAGATAGTGATTGGATAAAAATTATTTGAAAGAAGCTAGTGCTGTCTGGTTCCCCAAAATATATGCCCATGGTTTGAGGATTACTAAAACAGTCTTATTTCCTCCAGGAACAAAAGGGAATATTTCAATTTCCATATTTTTCCAGTCTAATAATCTGGTTATATTCTACAAGTGATCTCTAGCACAAAAGAGTAGCCCCACAAAATTTAGCAAATAATTTAAGAGGCAAGAAGCATTAACCTATGGCATATGTGTCTTTCTGGGGAATGTATTTAGAATATTATTGATTCTTTATGGTTCTCTTCTCTTGCTCTTCATTTTGATGCAACAACATTCTCATGGCCAAAAATAAATCTTTGACAAATTTCAATATTTCAGATATTTAGACAATGACTTTCTGCAGAGTTAGCAATATTAAATGTAAATGAGAATGGGTGGGAAACTCACAAAAAATACATCAAGTCATGACTCTTTAAAATGGACAAAAACTTTCACTTCACACTTTTCTACTGCTTGTATTACCAGAGATAAATTCACTGACTTTGTAGATTGTAGGTATACTGAATCAAATTTTGCATCAAAGCCCTTCAGAACATGACAAAGCCTATTGTTAATAGCTTCTTGTGTAAGATTTTGAGCTTTGAGTTACTTTCACTATTTAAAAAAAACTATTTTCAAGGACTAATACAATGCAATAAGCTTGAACATTCAAGAACTCTTAGTGAAACCTGACATTTGGGGAAAGTTTAGGCCAAATATAAATGTAATTACAACCACTATAAGTTGTTTTATTTAATTAAATTATGGCATCCTGCTTCTCCATTCCAATTGCTAAGAAAGTGAGTTTTATACATGTCTTTGTGAAGGAAAGACAGGCCCTTGGGCATATGGCCAAATGAGTATAAGCAATGTACTAAGGTATGTATCGTTTTAAAAGTGAAGCATTTGCATGAACTAAATATCACTTTATTGGATAATGGGAGAAGTTTTGAACTGGACCAGAGGAGAATCTTGAATGATTTCAGAATGGATGTGGCCACTGATATATATTGCTATAATAATCTGACCTCTGTGGAGCTCATCAGAAGTCTCTATGTCAGACAGCAATCCATTCCTATTTTCATTGCTAGTAAGAACAATAGGGAGACCCTTAATACTATTTACTTTTTAAAAAGGAAGAAAGAAAGATTTGCATGAGGATGTGGATGGTACTAGTCAACAGATAAAGTTCCTATAGAAGCAGTAGGCCTAGCTACGGTTACCAGTCTGAACAGCTGTAGCTGCAGGCAGATGGAACAATATTTGGTCAGACACTAGCAGCTGGCTAGCATGTTTGGCTCTTGCTGTTTCTCTAGTTCCAGGCAACTCAGCTTGACTTACTTCTTCTTTGCATTGACATTTCTGCAGACCCAGTTCATGCCATCCTTTAAAGACAATAGAAAAAGAACATTAGGTTAGACAGAATAGGTAGCCAGATCCTGATAATTTTTCTCTTAGATTGGCTTGCAAAAGCACTTTCTCAGTCTTCTCTTGGCTCCCTCTACTACAAGTAGTTCTTGATGTATGACTACAATTGTACACTGACCACACCAACTTACAGTAGCAATTCCAATCCCCCCCAATGAGATTGTTAACCAAGAATAAAGGGTCTTTAAGTGAACACCCACCCCAAGCAATTCCAGGCTTGGCCCTTCCAAATCCTGAGCCTCAGTAAAGTGAGGCACTGCCTGCAATTCCCCCCCACCCCATCTCCCCCACTCTCTGCTACTTAAATGCCCTGCACTCTGCCTAGCAGTATGCCAAGCAGCCCCAGAACTGGTTCTGGGGCTGCTTGCCATGTCCTGAGAAGCCTCAGGCATTTCAGCCCATACCAACAGCAAGTGCTGTCAAGCATTCATTTGCCCAGCTGCCTTCTCTCCCAATTCCCTGCAATGACTTTTCTCTTCTTCTGCCCATCTGCCACAGCCAAAGCAGAAGCCCCTTGCTGCCTTTTTTTCCAGACTCAGCTTCTCTAGCGAATGTTTCCTACCCATGTCTCCGAGTGCTCTCTTTGTAAAGCTCACTGTCCTTAGAATGCTGCACTGTGTCTGTAAAGCTGCACTGCCTTCAGAACACTAAGCTGTCTTCTTAAAGCTGCGGTGCCTTCAGCAGCTTTTCGAAAGCAGTGCAGCTTTATGAAGACAATGCAGTTTTATAAAGACTGTACAGTGTTCCAAAGGCTTAGGGATACACATGTAGAAAACATCTGCCTAAGAAGCTGAATCCCAAAAAAATGCAACAGTGAGGAGGAGCCTCACTCAGGAAATGGCTGTACTGTCCTTATATTATGCAAGCATCAATGATCTTTGATAGATGTCAAAATAGAAATAGAACTTTTGTTTAATACTTATGGTATCAGGACCAATATATACTATAAATATATTTGAAGTACTATGTACAATAGTAAGGCATGCATCTTGCAGTACAGGCTATTGTTGCAATAGGCTGCAGAAGCAGTAGAAGCACTTTGGTGTCTTCTAGTTGTGAATGCCCCTCCATAACTCCAACTCTAACGATCATAGATTCAATGAGCAATGATTCAATCAGAACAAGCCCAACAATCCATATTTCTTGGGGAAGACAGGGAGTAACTGAAATTCTTATTAGATAAGCGCTCATTTTAAACATAGATATAACAATTCAAGATTAGAAAAAAATAAAGTAGCATTAGTGATAAACTTATGCAAGAAACGTAAAACTATACCAACATCATCTCGACACTTTATACCTGTCTTACAAGCAAAGGTGTAATTCTTAAAAAGGCTGAAAATTTGCCATCAAACACTCACTAGAACACAAGGAAAAGAAGATGGAGAAAATGTATTTTTTGTGCTTCTCTATATAATTAAATTCATGACTTATGCACTGATGTTAATAATGCTTTGTGCTGACTCTTGGTTGTCTATTTAAGATCCCAAGCCATAGTAAATAGCCATATTACTTCCATATTACCAATTTCCAGCCAAATGTTTAGTTTTTGAGGTAGGTAAACTTCCATCTAGTTTGGGAATGCTCAAAGGGTTGCAAAGAATGTTGTGGACCATATTTAGCTTTTGAACTATTCTTTCTAAAATGAACCAAAGCAACATGGTTTAAAAATACTGCCTAAATATAGTTTTATAATAAAGAATACATATAGTTTTATAATAATTTGTACTGATTAGTATATTTTGTGATGTGGATGAAAGCGCCTTGAGAAAGCTCTAACGCCAGAATTCCTTGCACATTCACATTTTCAATTCCATTTTATAAATCCACATTATATATTAAAACATCAGCATGAACTAAACTGATCCTTATTCTGAAGTATTAGAGAGATCCAGATAGTGTGGTTGTGCATCTCTCTAGTTCACCTCAATGTCAACTCTTGGGCTGCCATTTGGGGGGAGCCAGTCCATTGCCACACCCGCTCAGCCATGCTTACACGCCACCAACACTGCCACGTTGATGTTGACTCTCTGATGTTGGTGGAGCCTATAGCTGCATGTGGCTCTGCAAGGCTTCCCTCACTATTCTGCAGAGTAACTTTTCTACTTGGGTGCAACTGCCTCCTCAGAAGTAACTCTTCTACTTGAGTGTAACTGCCTACTCTCACGTAACTCTTCTAATCGGGTGCAACTGCCTACTCTGCCGTAACTCTTCTGCTCGAATGCAGCTAACCGGGAAGGAGGCTGTGATGACACTGAGTGGGGGTGTGGCTGAGGGTGTGGGTCATGGTGATTGGTGATAGTGGTTGGGTGTCATCTGGGTGGAGGTGTGGGTGGAGCTGGGTGGGGTAATGGTATATGAGTGATGGTGTTAACTTGGTTAGAACTGACTTGGATTTGCTTACCTTTGTATCATTGTCATTTAGTGCTGGGTATCACGTAATATTAGATAGAGATAAAGTTTTTCACCAAACAAACTGACTCTCTGTTTGTATTCAACATGAACGCCGGAACATGACACTTAAATGGGAAGTACAAAATCTGCTTACAGTAAAAGCCTCTGACATTAGGAAGCATGATTGGTATAATGAACCCTATTTTCTCAGCTATGACAATGGCTTCTCTTCACTCAGTATCCAAAGCATCTTGATTAGAACTGCTCATTGAGCAATCAATGAAAATAAATCAACCTTTTCAAAAGGGTATCAGTACACGATCACAGCGGATTCCAATCGTAATTAATATTTTTAGTTAAGAAAACTCATGTTAAATAATTCAATTCCTTAAATGTGTATAATTTCTTCATCACAATATAATCTCAATCATCTTGAAGTCAATAATATTTGATTTTAAACACTACAGTATCACTTAGAAAACTATTTAAACTGACCTTCCAACCAGTACATTTGCTACAATATTTATTCTTTTTTCATATTATGCCTTGAGGCTATGACAGTTTCCCCTATTAATGTATTATCCATACTCTTCAGTTCCCTATCCCTGATCCCCAAATCAGCTCTTAACTTCCTGGGTGCTTCCCCTTTCCCATATGACATATTTACTATCCTATCCCACCAACTTCTATATATGGAATCTTTTGATATTTTCTTAATGTCATGATTCAGGAGTAAAATATCTAGCAGCTCACATGTACAGGTTTTTGCAAGAAGTTAAGTTCCCTAAGCCCAGTCTGATTTATTTCCTAGGTAAACAAATTCAAATTCAAGATTGCAACACATTTTTGCCTGAGAAGACAGAACTTCAGTTCTTGATACTAAGATCTGATTATAAATTATTAATTGTAAAAGAAAAAACACTGAGGACAAGCCAGAATCTCTCCTTAATCATAACTACAGCAAAGTAAGTCAGTGATTCCAGAGGGGAATATTTCCAAGAAAAAGAGTAAATGACTGCAACTTAAGTTACATGGAAATATCCCCCCCTCCCCCCCCCAAAAAAAGTTTTGCACAACAATATGCATTTTCAGCCTGATTGCAACCCTAGGCCAGTGTCATGCCGTAGGTATAGATGTCAGCTCTTCAAGTGGATCAAATTAGGAATCCAATGCCATATAAGCCAATACTATTTTTATAGGAAAACTATAGTAACAGAATCTTGCAAATCTGAATGCACTTCCCCACTCTCTCCCTTTATTTTTGTAAGAGGGATTTGTGTGTAATTCTTACTACTACATTCCTGCCCAGGACTCAGGATTCTTTTATCTGTTTATAGATATGAAATAAGAATCGGAAGAAGAGATATTTTTCTTTGTATTTTTAGAGAAAATGAGGCTACTGTGTAAATGAAAATGATTTCTTGTTTAAAGTTTATATAAAACTATATAAAACTATATATATATATTTCTGGTATTGCTTAATGGATTTTTGTTGATTAAGATTCAATGATGAGGCTTTATTATTTGTTAACAGATAAAAGATGAGATATAGGATGAAGAGATTTTTGGTTGAAATGTTAGGGAACATGTTATGTTACTGAAATTGTACTCATCTTGATCAAAGAGGAAGTCTTGAGTGAGTGAAAGAAGGATGATCACACCTAGGTTAATTCTGAAGGAAGAAAATTCTCTAAATTTATATGCAGTTATATGAGAGGCAAATGCTTTTTACATTTAGTCAAATTCCTGTGGGGGAGAAGGCTTAGCTGGGAAGGAAGTAATTCTGCTGACTTATCTTTCTATGAAACTATTTTTAAGCTGCAAAGAAATATCAACATATTTTTACAGTTCACGAAATATTTCAAAAGGCTAGAAATCAAACTAAAATTAATTTTTCACCTAGTTTTTCTTAAAAAAAAACCTTTTAAGAGCTTTTAGTATCACTATTCCTGGGTTAAAAGATTGCACAGTAGTTGAATTTTAAGCTTGCTTTAAAATCTAATAAAAATTTACATTCCACTAGCCAGACCATCAACAACAGTTTGCTTAGTGACCATTTGAAGTTATAACAACACTGAAAAAGGTGGTTTGTGACAGTTTTTCACACTTATGATTATTGCAGTACTCCCATGGTCACATCATCAAAATTCAGACATTTGGCAACTGACTCATATTTATGACAGTTACAGTGTCCCGGGGTAATGTGATCACCTGACAAGCAAGTCAATGGGAAAGCTAGATTCACTTAACAACCGTGTTACTAACTTAACAACTGTGGCAAGAAGAGTCATAAAATGGAGCAAAAGTCACTTAACAAACGGCCTCATTTAGCAACAGAAATTTTGGGCTCAATTGTGGTTGTAAGACAAGGCGTACCTATATACATAGATATATGATTTCAAATTTTACAGTTTGATATTATAAAATGTGATGCATGCAAGAAATGAAAACACACACACACACACACACACACACAAACACGCTTAGACCATTCGGTAAGCATTATATCTGCATAGGGCATGTTAGATACAGTGGCAGCAGAAGAATATGTCTGTCCTTGGCATGTAACTTTGTTGAAGACAAAATGCTATGTTGCTTATCTGTCTTAAAGAGCTATTCATCGTATGATACAAAGGGGAGTAAAATATTCTAATATTCTACAAGACATAATGAACAAATGTATTTCCTGTTTAAATTAACTGTGATTTTGGCCCCTTCTAGGTAAAAGCTTTTTTTACCATATGTTTTGACTGGATCACTTGTTGAAGCTCATATTGTGGATGATGGGAAATGTTTGGAAACTAAAAAAACAAATGCCAAATGAATGTAGCCATATTTATATAAATGATTCATAACTTTGAAACTGACAAATGCACAAAATACTAGGAACTCGGGACAGAAAACTGTTTATAACAAAGCGAGGCAATAGTCATCTTTGTAACATTGTTTTAGCAGAGAAAACTTGGCCTCAACAATAACAATTCTGTGATTTTTGTCCTGTGACATTATCAAGCATAAATATTAAGATTTGAGGAACAACCACTCAGCAGATTCAAGATAAGATGAACAGAAATCTGATTGGCACAAGTATGTTTTCCTAGGAATAAACTTTGTTGATTATATTAGGATTTAGTTTGATCAAACACGCATAGAGTTAGAATATTATCCTTCATCTTATACCTATTCAATTCTTCATTTTATGTTGAAAGACTTTAATAGAAACATAATGATTAATAATACATTAAAACAGGGATCGCCAACCCCCGGTCCATGGACCAGCACCAGGCCGTGCAATGCCTAGGATGAATGGGGCTTTCTGCCATGCTGCTGGACTGAAGAAAAGGGAAGGTATAGAAAAGGAATGGAAATTGGAATAAATAAAAGGTCTTTACTTCCCCCAATATCCCAATAGTTTTCTGTTTGTTAATGAATATGTTAAGCATATTAATGGAACTCTATAAGGGCCTAATCTTCAGCTTTTGAAATTGCCTTGTCTATCTTGTTATGGTCCAGAGCGCATCCCATAATGACTGAATTCTGAAAAGTAACTGAGAAAAAATGGAGCATCATCCTGCATTTTATATTCCCTTCCAGCACACTTTTACTGAGCCCTATTGTCATAAATCTTAATCTTGAACTCTTTGGTGACTCTGCCTAATGCAGTCATGCACAAACATATACACATATCCTTTTAATAGGGCCAAACCAGGATTGTAGAGGGACCACTTACAAATATAGAATGATACGTACATACTTACACTGTATATAATTTTACACAATATAATATGTAAAAGCTTATTAAAGAATTATTGGCAGCAAAAAGAAATGAAGAAGGATGGCTAAATAAAAACTGGCACAATAAACACATTATCCTTAAAACTAAATTGGAATATAGAATGTAAGTTGTTAAAGGAAATAAATAGTTACTTGAGAACAATTGAACAAGAATGGGGGTGAGATTATTGAAGCAAAAATATGAATTAGTGTGTGATTTGCAGTGGAGAAATCCATCATACATAGAACTTCCCTCTTGCCGAGTGAGTTAAAAAATTACATTTCTCTATTATAGCAGTTAGACTTATATACCGCTTCATAGGGCTTTCAGCCCTCTTGGCTCTTATTATGCACTGAAAACACAAGGATGCAAAGTAAGAGGAATATCTATCTCTTTCAGATCAGTAGAAAAGCCATTCTGCCAAAATAAACACTGTCTCCTCACCGACACGCCCTCTCCTGTCAGGGCTGAACAAGACTGAATCTGCCAGACTCGATCCCGGATTGTGTGCAAGTTCAGACCCTCTGCAATTTCTGCAGCGGGGGCTGCCGTCAGTAAATCTTGTTTGTTTGCAAATATGAGTACTGGAACGCCACTTAGCTTTTCTTCATCCACCAGCTCTGCTAGTTCCTGAAATCATAAAGACATGTGCAGAATTTTTTATAAAATGAACAAGATTTTTCCCCTTAAACAATTCTGGAGAAATATTGTAACATAATACTTTATTGTAGCAGTATAGATGCTAGAATAAAGAGTCCAGGTATGTAACATAAGCAAACACTAACACCACAATCTAAAATAAGTTTTTCTAAAATTATAAGAGAGTATAAACTAATTGCCTTCAAAGCAACAGCAATGGACTGCCATTCCCAACCCTCAAGTGACTAGTATTTATGGAACAGCCAAAGTAATATATACAAGCATAGTTATAAGCTGAATTTGCCAGTATAGTGGAACAACTCTTAAAAACAATTCATTTTAGCCTACAAATGCTTCAAATCCTGCAACCTAAATATAAATGTTAAAGTTTGATCCAGTTTATTCATCCAATATATGGATTGTTAACACAACTTTTTTAAAAAAAAATGTAAACTTCATCAGGCAGTTTTGATTATTAAAAGGAATATTGAACATCCCTGTATACTGGCCTCATGTACTCATTATTTAGGTATTCAATGAGTGCATTGAAGATTAAATACAAACTGATCCTGCAAATATCATTCTAAACGAAATTCATGGTTAAGATCATCTTTAAAAACACTCCTAAAATTAAAATAAGATAACCTTTATTGTTATTTTTTACTGTGAGGGATAGGAACTTATGATACAGCGTACTCAAATTTTACATTTTCTGTTAGTGGCATAAAAGAGAGAGGAACATATACTTTGGGTTGCTGGATGCAGCTGGAAAAGTGTTATAATTATGAAAGGATAATAGCCTAATGCTTCAAATCATTGCTCATATAACATGGATCCTTACATAATTCAACTGATGTGATCATTGTATAACAAATCAGAATTTACCAATCACTGCATTAAATTATCAGGAAAATCTTCATATTTTAAAGATGGTATAACAGAGTCTATATAATTCAGATCTGAGTGCAAAAAATAAAAATTATTTGGGTCAAACTTATGAAAATTGAAAGGGAACTTTAAAAATAATTTCCCTGTTTTCAGCTAATTACCAACTTTGATAGAAAGTTGTAACTTAAATGAAACTCAATTTTTAAGTTCCACCTCAAAATCTGAAAAAAATTCATTGTGCTATATCCCTATTTTCAAAAGTTACTTACTTGACCAGTTTCTTCAAATCTTTTTCTATCAGCACTATCAATGACATAAATCTAGAAAGCAAATAAGGAAAACAGGCTTAAAAATTCAACTGTACAATGCCATTCCAGAGACAGTACATTTGTAATAACAAGTTTCTGCAATAATAATCTCTCAAAAGGAAGTAATTAATGGCTGTTTAAATTAATAGAACTTGAAAAAGGGCAAAAAAACAGTCTAGAATAAAATTGTTAGCCCTTTTTTAATGTTTTGTAACACTTTTTTCAGCTGTGAGAAGTATCTAAAAAACACAGAATTCTCAGAGGGAAAGACTGTAGCTTGGCAATATTAGGTATAGGGAGAAAAATATACAGGGTTTTGCTTAATAAGTGATAACTTACCAATGTACCTGTAATCACAAGTTGTGATTACTGGTACCTCACAACCCATTCTTTTTGTAACTTGGCTTCTGGCCTCCTTTACGTTTTTTGCTTCTCTGAATAATTGGGTCCGGGGGGGGGGGGTGTAAGAAAAAATGAGTGCAGAAAACCTCTGACTCCTGGTGTTTATGGCTGCAATCTAGTAGAATTGAGCCCATATTTTAACCACCACAAAGCATTTAAATGAAGCCTTTCCAATTGTAAGTTAGGATCTCAACTTACAAATAGGAGCACTATCTTCCAGGTTTTTTCGGATTGGGAAACTATAGTTACTAATTTAAGAACAAATCTGAATCCTAGACTATGTTATGAGGTTCATTTAGGATTCTGGTTTCCTGTAAAACTAGAAAGTGTTTTGTCCCAGTTCAAAGTTAAAAGAAGGGGGGAAGATGATGATGGCAATGATTATGATGAACTGAACGAAGACTACTATATTTAAGACTGTTATGTATGAAAAAGCAAATGGCTTGTGTTTGTGGGCAGTTTCATTCAAATTTTTGGTTATTGTCCAAACTAAGCTAATATAATCCTTTGAAATGTATACTGGACATCAAGCTTGACAATTTTGTCATTCTAGGATGTTTAGTAGTTGCATAACTGGTCATGGGAGCAATTTATATACATCATCCCAAAGACAACATTTATAATAATGACATGCTTTTATAGTACTGATGAAACATTGGGATAAGCATCAAGAGACAGCTATGTTTGCAGAACCACTCACAAGATCCCTGGAGCATCTGACTGTCTCTAGGACTTCTCATCTAAGCTTAACTTATGAGAAGCACCTGGCTAGAACTGGAGAACGCAGACCTAATGCCAACACCACAATGAACAGCATTGCATCAAGCAGGACACATATGCATTATCAAGTCTCTACTTCCATATCTAGAAGGTTTTGTGCCAAGCAGCTGCAGATGTACGTCTGAATATGCAATCATTCAAATATACACACCTTTATTTGTTCATAGCTTCCAAATAGCACAGGTGTGGGAGACTGAAGTATCTCCCATTCAAACACACCTGCGTGTTTATGAATGTGCAATCACTTCATGTGTTAAAAATATTTTTGGAGGGGCCTCTCACTTGCGCAAAGTTCTTCAACTCTGAGCCAAGATAGGCTTCTTAGCTAGCATGCTGTCGGTTTACAAAAATCCCTTCAAGGCAAATCAAACTACTGTAATGTAGCCCCTAATCCAGCTTTCCCTTTACTATAATAGTGGGTTAAAAAGGAATAGCACAAGAAATTATGCCTTTGGGTTTAAAATCTCAATATGAAAGATGTTTGGATAAATCGTTTTTGAAAGAAAATTGTTATGTGTAAAGGTTCCCCTTGCACATATGTGCTAGTCGTCCTCGACTCATCTCTGTTTCAAAACCAAAAAGCCAGCGCAATCCAATGACTTCTCCGTGGTCATGTGGCTGGCATGACTAACCGCCAAAGGCACATGGAACACTGTTACCTACCCACCAAAGTGGTCCCTATTTTTCTACTTGCATTTTTACATGCTTTCGAACTGCTAGGTTGGCAGAAGCTGGGACAAGTAACGGCAGCGCTAGGAATTGAACTGCCGACCTTTTTGATTGACAAGCTCAGCATCTTAGCCACTGAGCCACCACGTCCATTATGTGTAAAAACTGAATTTGCTCACTGTGTTTGTGTGTGAGCAATGTCAGTTTTCTTTTTAAACCTCTTAGATTGAAGGAATTTAAACACATTTCTTTGCTTCATAATTGTACAAGAACAGATTAGAGTTTAAATATCAGTATCTAATTAAAATATTTATAGGATAATTAAACTTGCCAAGATACAATATATATTGTTAATCACATGCTATTTTGTCCACATAGAATCTTAGCATCTATTACTCAAGTTACAGCCATACTTTACTTGAATAGATCATTCATATGAATCACCCAACTATTGCATGGGAATATATTCATTCCATTGCTGCTAATTTACCAACAAGTAACATCCTAAATGTAACAATAATCTTGTACAGAATCTACATAAGATCAGCAGGGAGTTTCTTTTGTGATCTAGAAAGTCTGTCTTTGAAATAAAAAAATTCTTCAGGCAGCTTTCTTCAGCACTAATGCTAATGTCCAAGTTGAAAATTTTTATTCATTAATCCTTTGAAAAACTCTCTCCATTTTACATCTATTTTATATTTAGTTGTTTGGACTATCCCAACTGCTCTTCTTTTCTACATGTTTGAATATTTTAATTGATGGCTTCCTTTTTCAAATAAATTTTGATATGTTTAATTGAAAATAGTATAAATATCAGCAATTATTCTAAACTTTACCTTCACTATGGTTCAAAAATACAACTAATTGAAATGATGCAGTATTAAAGTTCCAAACTGGGCTGTTAGTCACTGATCCATTAGCAGCCCTTGTACTTTGGTTATAAACTTCCTACAGCAAAATATTATCTTTAAGTTGAAACCAATGGGCAAGGATACAAGTGTTAATATTCCCAAGCAGGGTGGGAGCAGATCAACAATACAAGAATAAATTCTGCTGCAATCATCCTGGTACTGCCAGCAAAACTCTACTATTGGCAAACTGCTGCTAGCAGAAATTACAAAGTAGAGGGCAGCAATTATTTATCTACTCCACTTTCTCATACGATTTCAGGGAATCTAGAATCCATGGATTTACATTTGACAACACTGCTTCTGCCAGAATATTCAGCCTGTACTTTTAGCATTACATTTTCCAGAGAGGTAGTTAGGTTTGTTGGCTATAATTAAAATATGTGACTCAAGGAATTTAAAAACCTGTATATTTATTTCAGTAAAGCTTTTATGGTTATACTTGGTTTCATCAGATGCATAAAGCTTTATTCTGAGTGAAGATTGTACAAATACCCACTCTCATGGCCTTCAGGAAAGCTGTAAAAACTTGGCTGTTCTGGCAGGCTTGGGGCTGTTGACCTCACTGTTGAGGTCCAACCCCGATTAGAATGAATGTATGAGGTGTTGCTATTTTAAACGGTTTTCTTTTGTTATGTGTTCGTTATGTGTCTTTTTTTTTCTCTTTATTTTTGTAAGCCGCCTGGAGTCCTTCGGGATTGGGCGGCATATAAATGTGGTTAAGTAAATTAAATTAATTAAATTAAATTAAATAATAAATAGTAATAAATAGTATATCTGACAAAAATAAAAATCAGGACATGCTGATAATGGTACTTACCTCTTAAAAATGACCATTTAAAAAAATAATATTTGGCTGTGATATCAGATATGCCTGCCTTGCTGAATTGATCTACAGTTTAAAAACATTTTTTTGCCCATTATTGTATTGTATTGTATTATTGTATGATATTGTCATCTGAGCCCAGATGAAAGCCTGGCTTACTTTATGTTACCATATTCAGCCACAATTATATGTAATGCATGAATCTGGATCCGTGGTTCTCCTAGCTCCCACTTTCCAATGAGCAAAGAAATGGGTTAGTAAGAAGAATGTGAAACAGAGCTATCTCAGGAATAGCATTTCCACTAGTCTAGCTTTCATTTCACCATAGTTAAGAAATTACTTGAAATCAAAGAGGGCATTACAAAAGATTCAGTTGTCTCTAATTTGGGGACAATGGCACCAGCCCTAGTTGGCAACTTAATTTTATTATAAAAATAATAAAATTATTTAAAATTAAGTAATGAAAAAGGTCAGAAAGCAACAGGCAGCTAATCTTTACAAGTTGGCTTGAGCTTTTGGGCATAGAAAGAGTAGTGTTCAAATGGTTTACCTGATTTATGGGATTACTGGCAGGTTAGTCTACTAGTAATGCTGAGTTAAATTCAGTCTTCTTTCTATGAATATGGCTTTTGTCTCTGTTTATTCCATGGTAACAAAACACAATCTCTTAATTGCAGCTGAACTAAGCATAAACTAGTTTCGCTACTCCCTTTGTTAGACTCTTAACATCTATCCTCTGGTCTCACTGGATTTCCCCCCTACTGAATTATCAGATAATTCTGTTTGTGCTGCTGCTGCTGTTTTGCAAAAGAAAAATGTTCACCTCACTCTGACACTGATATACCTGTATTAACTGGAATGTCTCTGCAGCAACATATGTCCTGATAAGATCTGAACCATTCTTGGAAGTTTATGAGCTCTCCATGCAGGCCTCCTCTTCACCAGGGTACAGAGTTGATTTGGTTTTATAATTGGCAAACTTCTACTTCCCCTGCATTACTCTCCATTCTTACATGGAAATTTTTGTTCATAGAAAGTCTGACTTTAAACTTTCTAGAGAAGCTATAGATTGCTGTTGTTATGCTTTTCTCTTCAAACTTATGGTGATTTGTAACTTAGAAATGCTCTGGTACTTTTTTGCTTTTCTGGTTCCAGATAGTCCTCCTTAACAATCATTCACTAAAGTACAGCTTGAAATAACAACTGCCTTAAAAAGGGTGTTTATGACTTGTAAAGCTCTTCCGACCATTGCAAAATGCTGAATCCCCGCTTCCCCCTTCCAGTCACATGACTGTGATCTGGGTGTGTGGCAACTTGTTTGCACCTACAATTGGTTGCCAAGCGCTCTGCAATCATGTGATGATTTGTAAACTTCTCTACCGGCTTCCCCAGAAAGTCACTGGGGAAGCTGGCAGGGAAGATTGAAAGCTGCTATCATTTACTGAGAGGACTCATATTCATCTCTGGGAGCTGGCTGAAAAACTCCCTGTCAAAAGATTTCAGCTCTGTGCAAGCTGAAATCTATCTCTCCATGCCTAGATAGCACCTGCAGAACTGTGAGAAAAAAGGATTTCTAGCTCTGTAATTGCTGCCAAAATCCAAACAGACATGTGGCTGAAATTCTTCTCTCTCTGAAACTCTGTCCCTGTAGAGCTGCAGAAAGCATCATACCTGCAGAGCTGCAAACCGCTCTGTGTCTGTGGAGTTGCGGTGAGAAAAGGATTTTTAGCTCCATGTCTGCTTGGATTTTGGCTGCTGAAATCCAAACAGGCATAGGGCTGAAATCCTTCTCTCCCACAGTTCTGCAGACACAGAGCTTCAGGGAGCTCCATGCCTGCAGAGCTACTGGGAGTTTCATGTCTATGGAGCTGCAGAGAAAGATTTTTAGTTCTATCCCTGCTTGGATTTTAGCTGCCAGTAAAGATAAATGGGTTGCTTTGCATACAGTGGTGTGACACTACACAAGCAGAGCAAGCTAAGGCCCCCCAGGCCTCGTGGGGCAGGGAGCAGTCTAAGATGTCCTGGGCTATAGCAGCCTTGCATCCCACTGCAGCACAGCTCCAACTTGTGCTTGGTCTGTACTGGGACTCCCAGGGCCACATGCATCACCGAGGCACTGCTGCACTCCACTTAAAAAATTGTGCTATTGCTTAATGGCCACAACTGGAAGATCAAGGATTGAAATCATTGAGTGAAGCAGTCACATGACATCTTGCTTAATGATGGTTTCATTTAACAACCAAAATGCTGGTCCCAATTGTGGTTGTTAAGTGAGGACTACCTGTATGTTTTCTACAATAAATATATAGATGGTCTCTTCCTCACTGGATATTACTTCATGCATTATGCATGTTTTATGCAGTAGTGAATCAATGAGGAACTTTGTAACTGATGGTAACTTCTCCTTTTAATATTCAGGAAGATATGGACTATCTGCCAGGTCCCAAGAATAATATGGACTGTCTGCCACACCAACTTTGGATTCTCCTGCTATTCTGGTTCTGCGAATATCTAGTTTTCTATCTAAATTAAATACTATTGGATTTTTTTATAGAAAGATAATAGGAATGCCACATAAGGCAAGAAACTATTTCTTGGCCTCAATTTGCCATCTGTAATAGGAAATAATGCTGCCTTATTTTAAAGAGCTATTGTCACAAACATCACCATAATAATTAACACAAATCTGAGAATATTGAGTGAGTGGCATGTGGTGGTGATGGAAGGAAGTTCCCAAATGTGATGTGCAAAAGATACCAAAATGGGAACAGCTCCTTAAAATGTTCCTTCCCTATGTGAAATTCAGTTGTCTATTGGAAATATTTTGTCTCTGTTTAAAATAGCATTCAAGAATAAATATGGGTATGAATGAAATGATCCCACATTATAACTCGATCCATTCTTTTCAATCTGAAATATCACCTAATTTCAAACAGAAGGCAATATCAAATGAAACTATCAGGTAGTACATGGCTGAGTTAAAGTAGTTAAGAATAAAAAGGTTTTGGGAGAAGGAGGATCCCGTCGCGATGTCACAACGTGCGGTCTCGATAATCCGAGACCGCCGTTGGCACTTTTGGCGCTGGACAGTCCATTGAGACCTAAACCGTCCCACAGAGATGGTGATCAGGAAGACAAAGCCTTGCTGGTCTCTTTAAGCCGGCGGTAAACAGGCAGCCCCCAGGCTGATGAAATCGGGATGCTCCGGAAGGAAGAAAGTGAAAAGAGAAAATGAGTCCATCTGGTGAGGTATTTTTTCTATTTTGCAAAAGACTGCACAAAGAAATTTTTCTTTAAAATCAAATTAGACCCTTAAGCAAAAGAACTGAGCGGTGAAATTAACCCTAATTGAATTGCTGTGGAAAGCTTTTTTTTCCTTTGTAACTATTCTTTGTGGATTGAAGGTCTTGCAGCATTTCTCATTTCTCCTCTTAAAGTGAACGCCTTGATTTTTTTTCTTCTCTTTTTGTTGCTTTATTTTTTTACTTCTGGATTAAAGCCTTCCTTCTTACTTTAACAATTCTTCCTATTACTTGTTATTAAATTTCACTAAAAGAAATTTAAAGAACTTTGCTTCCTATAAGCCAGAGATAAATATTTGAAAGTGAAAAGTAGCACACTGCCACTCGGAGGTCAGAGGCTGGGGTTTTTGAAGCAATGTATCTATTTTCTTTCCTTCTTTGGCTTCACTGACTTTGTAGCTGAACATTTTGCAACTTGTTTACATAAACTGATAAAGAGCCAAGGGCAGGAATTGTTTTCACAGGTGCCTTTGAGAACTATTTTGGCAGGGGAAAGAAAGGGGGGGGGAACAGAACCCTTCTCCTTTGAAGAACATAAAAGAACTTGTGTTCAAATCAATCTAAAATTAAAAAAATAAAAGGGGCCTGGAAGGCTAGAGTGGCAGTGGCTATTAGTTTTTTTCTTTCTTTCTTGTTTTGTAAACATGGATCAATATTCAGGTGAGGAAACCTTAAAATTCCAAAATATCTTGGCTGGAATTCAAAATCTATTGGAAGGATATGGGAGAATTGAGAAGAAGTTGGAAAGACTAGTCTTCCTCATAGCAAAAGTTGGGGTTGGAGCCCCCAAAATTAAATCTATATGAAGATATAGAAAATAAAGATAAGATAATAGATGAATTTATTAATGGAGCAAATGTGGGTGAAAGTGGAAAGAAGGGAATATGGAAAAGGGAATTTGACGAATTGGAGCTCTACCCCAGATTCCAGGACACAGAAGAAAAAAAATAGCAATGATGATGGACAAGAAGAGAAATTTTATCAGAAGCAAGATTGACAACCAAAGACAAACTAATTTTAGTAGCAGCTGGTGGGCAACAAGATTACCTGAGAGATCCTTCAAGCAATGAATTGCGGAGAGAAGTCTATAAAAAGCTTATAAAGGAGATAAAAAGAAAACTGACACCACAATTGTCAAGAGAGATAAGACTGTTTCGTTACTGGAACGATACAGGGTGACACTGAAAGTTGATAATAAAAAAATAGTTGATTTTGGTGATTAATAAGTAGGAATTTTGTAACTCTTAGATTGTTTTAGATTGTTATCAAATGTTTATTCGCTAACAATTAATTAACTATAATAACAATAATGAAATGATAATGGATACAGCTTAATGATATATACGTGTATTGGCAATCTAGTAAAAGAAATTTGGATACAAATTGCAAATTGTGACTTGTGAAATAGACCTATAAATTTTATTAACAATTTTTATTTAGATCTTGTTATAAAGTTTTAAGGTTTTTTTTGGGGGGTGGGGTCTGACGAGAGGAGATGGGACATAAATAGTAAATGATTTTTAGCCAATTATAATAACAACAAGGAAATGTTAATGGACATTGTTTAACAATATATACATGCTATGGTATTGGCAAAAGTAACTTGGATATAAATTCTAAACAGTGAGTTGGGGTGGGGGAAGGTTTAGAAACTTTATTAATTGATTTTTACTTAAAAGATGTTATAAAGGTGTAACATTGGATGATTTTTTGAAATAGTTAATGAATGCCATTATGTGGTTGTGTCTTTAAGTATGACTGATTTGAGGTTAAAACATATTCAAATAATTGTAGTCAAATGAGAATTGTGGTACATTGATAGTTAGAAATACAAATATTTTTGATTTAAAGTGTATAATCTAATATGAACTATAAGTAATGACTGTGGAAGAAATGCACGAAAGTTATCTGTAACTAATTGACATGCTTTCTACAAGATGTAATGAAAGATGATTCTTTTTTGTGTTTTTGTTTAATTAAAATTTTAATTTTTTTAAAAAAAAGAATAAAAAGGTTTTAAAGCTTTCATAAATTGACATATACATACTTACTTTGCAAAATGCACTTCCTGTCTAGTACAAAATAAATGGATGTATTTAGCAGCAACATATCTTAAATGTAAAGTCTCTGTGTTATCTAATATACCATACAATGTATCCAATGCTTACCAAGATATCAGTGTTCTCAAAATAATTTCTCCAATATGGCCTGATTTTCCTTTGTCCACCAATATCCCACACATTCAACTTGAAACCTTGGGCTTGCACACTTTTAATGTTAAAACCCTATAATAAATAAAGTTAAAACAAAAAAAAAAACATGAGTGGATACAGTACATGGCTACAGTTTTATTGGCTCACATCTTATATATCGCAACCCTGGAAAATGTAACAAGATAAAGCCTATATCACTATTCAGATGAATTATAGCAATAGCAATAGCAGTAGACTTATATACCGCTTCATAGGCCTTTCAGGCCTCTCTAAGCGGTTTACAGAGAGTCAGCATATTGCCCCCAACAATCTGGGTCCTCATTTTACCCACCTCGGAAGGATGGAAGGCTGAGTCAACCCTGAGCCGGTGAGATTTGAACCGCTGACCTGCTGATCTAGCAGTAGCCTGCAGTGCTGCATTTAACCACTGCGCCACCTTGGCTCTTAGAGTTGACTGTAGGCAAGGTGAAGGATATAGTAGTAGCCTTGCCGAGTCGGGATCTATTTATGTCAGTTAAAAATATATATGTGGCAGCTTATAACGAGAAAGGAGGGGCACACAGGGAAGTCAAAGAATAAGGGGAAAACCAAATGCCTCTGTTCTGAAAGCCAAACCAAATTGGCAGGTTAATCAGAAGCAAAACTCTGTACCTGACTTCATGTAAGAAAAGTAGAAGTACCAGCTAAATTTGTGAAAGACCCATTTCATCAATTAAAGCTCCAACTGAAAGGGTGTGCAACTAGAAAAACGAGAAGTGATGCAGACTGGCCACAAGCTGCAGCACAATACAAATACAAGGGATGGGTTCTAAGCTTAGAACCGGAGAGTGGATTTTGCTTTGAGGTGTGGGAAGATTTCATCAGCAAATCCTTGCAATCCAGACCTAGAGTACAAATCTCCAGCACCACCTGCTGGCATTTCTGAGATGCTCATAATTGGATATTATTTGAGACTTCACTTGCACAAAAAAGAAACAAAAAAATGCCTGAGTTATATTACAATCTACTCTTTTAATGAATATATTACATACAACATATATACTACAAGTAGTATTCAACTTCAACCATTCATTTAGTGTCCATTTGAAGTTATTGCAGCCCTGAAAGTTACTTTTCATGCTTACAGCAGTTGCAACATCCCCATAGTCCTGTGATCAAAATTTGGACCCTTCGCAAAAGGTTCATATTTACAATGGTTGCAGTGGCCTGGGGTCACCTTTTGCAACTTTCTGACAAGAAAAGTGAATGGGGAAACCAGATTCACTTAACAACCGTGTGATTGACTTAACAACTGCAGTAATTCACTTAACAACTGTGGCAAGAAAGGTAATAAAATGTGGCAAAACTCACTTTGCAAGACATTTTGGACTCAACTGTGGTTGTAAGTTGAAAAGTATTGTATACATAGTACCCAACAGCGTAACTAGATCAAAGGTTCTTAACACCATTGCTCAAAGGTCATTTTGTAGCCATTCTTTTTTTTTTTTTGTTATTATGAATTGTGGTGAAAAAAAAGGTAGGACCTGCTGCAAAGACCCAAGGGAAGTTATAAACAGATGATGTTGTCAAGATCCCCTTAAATTATGGGAACAAAGCAAAATAATTGCATGATTATATCATAAATCACACAATTGCATCTGTAAATAGCAAGCAATTATGGGACCATAGAGTTGAAAATAGCCGTTGAAGGCCATTCAGTCCAACCACCTGTTCACTGCAGGAATCCAAATTAAAGCATCTCCATATAGATGAATGTCTAGCTTCTGTTTGATTATATCTAATGAAGGGAAACCCAATGATCAATGGTGATCATTCTACTATTTACCAGCTCCTGGGCACATTATAACATCTACATTTTTGATTTAACAAAATTAAAAAGGAAGCAAGTATACTTCAAATTCAAGAGCTACTCTAACCTTTATTTCCCACAATGATCCTAAACGCCAAATAGGTTTTTTAGACATTTTTAGAAATAAAGCTAGTGATTGCGTTTGTAATTCCAAACTATTTGGAAATTTATTATCTGCCCAGTAATTTTTATCAGAATAAGATAAGCTGGGCTTGATAAAGAATATCTTAAAGACTTGAAAAAATTTCAGGGTGTAACCATATCAATCTACTTTTTGAGAAACAGTTGTTTGATAAATTTTAATATCAGTTGGAACATTCTGTAAAAGGGTAACCCTAATGGCAGCAATTAGGATTTCTTTGATTACCCATGACATGCGCTAAAATGTTAAATGTGCCACTGACTTAAAAACTTGTGGGTGACATTTCATCTTTTGAACAAGCACTAATATGGGCTTTCTACCTTAAGAAAGGTTATTTAAAATATACAAACATTTCTGTCTCTAAATACATTTGTGTACATATATGTTACCAGTATTACAATTTCAATGGATAAATTTGTGTATTCAACCCTGACACATTAATATTTTAAATTGTGAAGCAGTGAAAGTTAAAGGTAAGGGTATGTGGACATGCCATTATCACTATATTTCTATTTGTATCATAATAGAATGCTTCTCTTTCTTAGATTACATTCCACTGTTGTTTCATGACCTAACAAAAGAAAGAAATTTCAAATATTATTGGCTATTATCGATTTCAAAATCAGAAATAAAATAATGGCTGCTGTCATAATTTTGTAAAACAAATTGTGCAGCTTAAAGGGACTCATTACTACTTGTACCATTATACCACTGAAATCTGGAAATGGAGTTGTATGCACATCCAATGTAAATGTATTTTTAGAATTCTTTGCCAAACGTCAAGATATAGTCTTATATTTAATCATGGAATATCTGTCACATCAGTAATACCATCTTTCGTTTACCTGGGTTGGAGTGATATGGGTGATATCTTCAGATGCCAGTTGTTTCAAAAGTGTGGTTTTGCCTGCATTATCCAATCCCAGGAGCAGGATCCTAACCTCCTGGTCTGGTGCACTCTTCAATTTACGCAGAATTGATAGTAAGCCCTGTCAGTCAAATAGAGAGGAAACTTGGTATTTCAATCATCACCACCAAGACCTATTTTTGGAACGTACATATGCTATTCCCAATATATACTAAGCACTACACGTTAATAAATTATACAGTTCCCTAGCTACAGATTCATAATATATGATTCAAAAATCAGGGACAAAATATCCCCCGAATGGATAAGATTTAAAAAGAAGTAAAGGAATAAAATCTATTCATCCATACCCTATCTATTATTTTAAAATAAAACAGAGTATTAAGAAGGAACACCTGAAACAAATTTAATATTTATTCATTTCTTAAATAAAGGAGGACAAAAAGCAATTGTATATAGAAAAATCATCTACATTTTCTTAATAAAAACAGTGCCATATATAACAATCAGCACAAGAAAGTGATTTTGTAAGAGCGTTAATATTTGACGAACAAAGGGACTGAGGTGAACAAAGAAAAAACAATTAACGTTTTGAAATGGGTGAAGGTATGAAGAAAGAGGTTATAAGAGGTTATTTGTATACAGAACTAGAAAACCTGTGACCTCTTAAATCAACCTTTCAGACATATTTCCTTATCATATGCCTCAACGCCCTCAACAACAGAATTTCTAATGTACTGCCTTCACTGGAAAAGATAGGATACATGCAGAGATGTATCTGCCTTGCAAACAGTCCTTGTTGAACTACCATATCTTTTGGAGTATAAGACACATCTCCCCCTCACAAAAAAAGAGGGTGAAAATCTGGGTGTGTCTTATACACTGAATACAGCAATTTTGGCTTCCTGAAACCCCGCCTCCTTCACAAAATGGCTGTGCAGAGAGTTTGGGAGATCTGCAGTGTGCTCCTCGGGGGCTGGGGAGGGCAAAAACAAGCAAAAAATGGGTCTACACTCTACAAGCCTCCTAAAGGCTATGCATGCCCCTTTTTTGGGTGAAAAATGGACCATTTTCTGCTCATTTTTGCCCAACCCTCAACCCCCAGGAGCACTTTGCAGGCCTCTCAAACTCTCTGCATGCCCCATTTTCACAAAAAATGAGGTGTGAAGAAGGTTTGGGAGGTCTTGCAGAGTGCAAAAACTTTTTTTTTAAATTTACCTCTTCAAAATCTTGGGGCATCTTATACTCCGGTGTGTCTTATACTCCGAAAAATATGGCATATAGCACAGTCAAACTTCAGCACAGGAAAAAGTTCATGATATTTTGTATTATGGCATAAATGTTTATGAGCATTTTTATATTATAAAATATTTTATAAAATTTGACAAATTTCAATTCCACAAATCATGGGTCCTGGATAGTAGACACATTCTGTAAGTTAGTCCTTCTGAGGTACCCTGGTTCCAAAATTCAACCATTGTTGCCTTAGGATGTACTGTTTCTGCCAGTTGAAGGTTAGAAAAATGAGAATTTTAGTAGTGTGGTATGTGTGTGTGCACAAACAGACAAGAGAGGAAAATAAGAGAAATGTATCAATATGTATAATTTATAAATCATGTGACATTGCTAGAAGTTGTATTTTTAAGTAGACTAAATATTTTGTTTTTGCTTGCAACTTGATCCTTTGAAATCAACTGATAACAACAGAAAAGAGCATACATTTCACACATTATAGAACCTTAAGACACTAAAAATGAAAATACAAAGAAATGTATTTTAAAATGACTTTTTAAATTTGATCTTTTTAATGTATGGATCTGATCTTTCGTTTGAAGCCGACATAAATTGTAATAGAATGTCAGGCAGCAATAAACCATATCACTCTCATTTTATTTCCTGCCAATCTGAAAGTTACCTATACCCATTGAATTTGAGAAAGAAGCTTTGTTGTACATGTATAGGTAGACCAATAAACCTATCCTTCAAAAATGCTGAATAAAGCATCTGCAAAACCAGGATTCTGGTCTCCCTTGCAATCAGACTAATAGCAAGCATAGAGTAAAATCTCTCTGCATCCCATGCTCTCAATGAGTAGAAAAACATTTCTAGAATATCAGCTCCAAAGAGTGGCATTAATAGAACTGATGTCAGGAACAATAATGTTTTGGGTTGCCTGGTCCCTCAATCAGGATAGCAATCAATTGTTTTACCTACCCTTAAGGGAAAAAATCCAGAGAAGTTGTGGTTCCAGTCTTCCTGGCACAACACTTCCAACACAACACTGAACATTATAGAACAGTTACTAAACCTGATGACCAGGTAGAAGAGTGCAGGCCCACAGCAGACCTGTCTGGTTAATCAGGGCTGAATACAGCATTGATCCTGTCTGTATCATGTCAAACCACCTCTTCTGTGCATTTTACACTGTTTGCATGAAAGCCTAGTTTCAGTATATCATGGAAAAACTGCTTTCATGTCCATTTGAAAGCCATCTTCCAACTGCAGTGGGTTCACAATGACATATATGTTATCAACAAATGGCAAGTAAAGCATCTGTGTTCTGGGGCAAAGAAGCCATGTGGATGGTTTTAGGACACTCACAACTACTCTCTAACAGTCATTACCTCTCTGAAATTTCACTATATTTCTCACCTCTCCTTTTACAATTTCTCATCTTACTTCCCTTCTAAGAAGGTGTCTACATGTTCTGTGCCTTTTGAGGGCTCTATTGCAAGCATTTGATGAAGTGAACAATGAAAGCATATGTTGAAAAAAATGTGCTAAGCTGTCGAGAATTGCTTTTGCTGCATTCTAAAAAATTCTCTAAAAATACTGTGGAATAGTATTAATGGAATTCAAATTAAAGGAGTAATATCTTTGAAGGCAATCTAATAGTTTTACTAATAGCTACTCTATTTGGAAATAAGTATTATTAAATGTTTACATAGCTGCATCCAAAATAATAAAAATGTTTTTTTTTCTAAATACTAACATAATACATAACAGCACTTTCCATCTCTTTTCAGGACTCTGGGGCTTTTCATTCTTATCCTTCTTATCTGTTGATTGGTTTCCTAGCTAGCATCAGAGCCAGAACATTAACTGATCCTGCTATTCTTATCCTAAGACTGTGACATCATAATGGAAGGAACTACTAACCACTCTTCTAAGTGGTAAACCTTTTCACTACAATTTCTTAGTGAAACTTCTTCCAGACTTTCCAAAAGCTGTCTCTTCTGTGTAGAGTTGTGTAGAAAAGGGTTAGCAATAAGATCTAGATGAGCTGAGGTGTGTCTGATTCTGGATTGATTTTTATTTCATTCCCTTCTACCATTTTAATTCTGCTGCTTGATTTGATTCCGACGTCTTCAGTATGGGCTGAAGTTTGCTTTGGACTATTATTACACTTTAGCCTTATTGCTTAGCTAAGGCACTATTTAAATTTTAGGAACTTTAAATATATAAGAAGTTCCATTCTCTAACATTTCAAAATCTATTTCAGTCTTTTTTACAGCAGGAATGCAGAGGCAGACAAGTAGAAACAAGAAGCTTGAAAACATAGATAGAGGTATATGACTCATAAAGGCTTGAATTGTTAGAAATCAATATTCTCAGAAATGCAAGGAAATAGTTCAGTTCCAACTATCCATTGCAGACAACCTTTTTCTATATTAAAGTATATGATTTATTTAAAGTATGTTCCTCCTATACATGCAATGACTAATCTGTCAAGAGGACAATTCTGCAGATCCATGAATGCAAATTAATAATTGATGTTTATATACATTCAGCTTGGGAATGCAAATTAATAATTCAAGTTTATATACATTCAGCTTGGGAAAGTAACTAATGGGGGGGGGAATCAAAATAAAAGTATATACTGTATATGTTTTCTCCAGCAGTCATCACTGCTCAAAAATTTTATTTAGGTTTAGCTTTTAATTATGATATTCTCTTTCACTTATGGCAATTCTGTGCATTTATTTGATCCCATAAGCACCTCAAAATGGTATACAAGGGAAACTCTCTTTGTTCTCATGAAACAATTCTGTGATGTAGATTGTACTGACAAAGTGACTGTTCAAAGTGACTTAGTAAGTTTCCACAATAAGGTTGGATACTAAAAAAAATCCTACATAAATATTAATTTAGGTCACAATTTTAGCACAAATAAAGCTCTAATATAATTTGGTCCCATTTAAGTAAATATTAAATGAAAGTGCTAAAAACATGTCAGTTGCTAGATCTACAGAAAAAAATTAAAGATTGATTTCTATTTAAACCACCTATTTAAATCTAAACACCTATTTAGATTTTGCAGTCCTTCTACACTGTCCTTAAAATTTATTTCATAGCAGTTATTTTATCTTGACTGGATAATTTTTATTTTTACTTTGCAAGAACTGAAGTGGTGTACTAGTTGCAGATGTTGGGTTAAAAGTGAAAAAAACCTAGATTCTAGACATTCCTTAAAGGTAGAAACCAGCTGTATGATCATGGGCTTCACTTGTCCTCTCAGACCAAATTAGCATCAGCCTCTGTTTGATAAATTCCATGCATTGATGACTCTGTTGATAAAAACTAGGCAAACAAATGGTACTTTTTAAAAATCTGTTTCACTTTATACAGATATATATAAATATTTAGTGTCACAACCCCTGGTATGCCCCAATTATGGGAGGAAGCCAACTGCTTCCATATCTGTCAATCGGCTCGTCACAAGAGTCCATCACGACAGAAACCCAATATTTTTACTGTTGCCTTTTGTATTATTTATCAGCAAAAATACAACATATATATTATATATATATAATTATATATATATAATTTGTACAGATAGGTATCAGGGATATTTTTGGTAAGTGGGAGATTTTTTTGTAGGGCATTACTAACACCATTTTGCTATTTTTGAAGATGGTGTAACAAAAAACTACCTAATGGGAAAAATCAGTAGGAATTATCCCATTTCATAGCATATTTATGTTTGAGGAATACTTTTAAAGAAATATTTATTTTCAAATTATAATCCCTGTCAACTAATACAGAAACAGAATCTGAGAAGAGTGCAAGAGGAAAAAGTAAAAAATATAGAATGAATTATTTTAGGTCAAATATAGCCTTTCTAGCACAATGATCTGTTTCCTTTCTAGCTGGCCTACTCAAATGCCCTATTTGATAGGCCAAAGCAGGAAATGATAGCAATAGTCCTCTCCAGCAGCTTTCCAGTAATCAATATTCAGGGGGACCCATATAGCTGATATTATTTAGAGCCATTAGAAGATTTAACAACCATTAATATGACTAATCTCCTTTTATAGTTGACAAGCACCTCATCCTGTGATAACTGATAGCTTAAAATTATGTGCTATGTGAAAAATTGCATTTTCTCTCACCTGCTTCAATTATCCCCGAAGTTACCCTTTTCCTGTACTTATTCCAACTGTACAAAATCCTCTTTTTAAATAATTAGAGCCAGAATTGTACAGAACTCTAAATGTGGTCACATCACACATTTTTCTAAAGTATATTATTGGTAGTTTAATTTTCAGTAATCTCTCACACTGAATTCAATTTTTGTTATTTGACATACATTTAATGGGTTCTCCAAATTGCAGATAATTTGGTGATACCACTTAAAATATGGCACATTTTTCAAAAATATCTTAATATTTATTTTTTTAATTTAATTTGAATATTAATACAATTCGCCTTAGATTTTCAGAGTCCTTTTCTGAAAATGGACTTTCTGAAAAGAAACAAATGATAACTATTCAAGAAGATACAGTATAAAGAATACATTCAGTTTCTCTGCAAACTTAAGCATATTTTAAGTGCCTTATTCTTATCCATTTCCCAAAAATAGATTTAGTCTAAGATTCTTTTTCGGTTTGCTTCAAGGTTTCTTTGCAAAATAATTAAATTTCTGCAAAAAAGGCCCCCAGTTTAAGCTTATAAAACAGGCTTCCTCAGTCTGGTGTCCTCCACATTTGAGATGACAAATTGCAAAAAGTACAAATAAGTCAGAATTATTGTCCCACTACCTGGGGAAATTATCATCTGGAAATTAGCTCCTGGCACACAATATCCTTTTAGTGACCTTGTTTCAATTTCAGTTGATGATTAATGTAAAATAAAAGGGAAAATATTTATTTTCTCTTCACACAGATGTTCAGCTCAGCTTCATATGTACTTACTTATCTTAACACAGGGTCACCTGATGCTTCCACAATTTCAATTGTAAAGATCTAAACCAGAGTATCTACTTCTAAACAGATTCTTTTTTAGTATGAAATGAATACCATGCTGAATATTAAGTACAAATAATAAATATTAGAAGCTCATAGACATGCTTTAAATGAAGATGGTCCAAAGTTTAATTCCTTGGTATCTTCAAGCAGAGCTGGAAGAACTCCTGGCTGAAATACTGGAGAAACATGCAAGTTGAATCTGTAGAAATCAAGCTGAGGGAAATAAAATGCATGAAGTATATACCAATTACGTTAAGGCTCGAATGTATAATATCATTAATTTCCACATAGCAGTAAAGATGAACAAAGTAAGGATGGCAGAGATTGCTACAGGTTGTAGGGGACTCTGAAGTTTTGGGTATTTTCTACCAAGATCATATTCTTTAAAGGAAAATCCAAAAAACCCTCAAATTGTTCTACAAAAAGCTCTAGATATATCAATATTTCATCAGGATTCACTGAAATAAAATCTTAAAGCAAAAAGGAGAAATTTGTATTCTTCAATTATAAGAAAGATTTTTATTACGGAGCTTTGACTACTGGCAAGTCAAGTTGTTCTTGCTCAGCTAGTTCTCCCATTTCACTCCAAGAAAATATTGTAGAGATTTTTTTTTCTGTTAAATCATGCCTGGATAAGTTTCTGCAGTTTTCTTGGCAAGGTTTTTTAGAAGTGGTTTTGTTGCTGACTTCTTCCTAAGGCTGAGAGAAATGGACTGTCCCAAGTCCCCTAGCTGGCTTTGTGCCCAAAGCGGGATTACAATGTACTTTTCTGGTTTCTAATCCGATACCATGCTTAGATAAACCTTATTAACACTAAATGGAATGTACAGAATATACATATAAGAATTAAGGAAGCTGCTGTTTCAATACTTATTATGTTCTATCTTAATGTCCCTAACTACTATAAATGGCAATGGAAGAGAGACAGAAGCTTTATTTTGGAGGGATATTAAAGGACAATTTCTCATTCATCCTAAATTACAAAAAACGGATACTTTGAGTTTATGGAATCCAATTTATTTTTTTTACCAGATGTCCAAGATCCATAAACCTCTTTGTTTTCTATAGCATACATTTATGCCCACAGGATTGTTTTTAGTAGCAAATCTGAGTGGAGTTTGATCTTTTTACTCTAATATTCTCTCCCAAATGCCTCTTCTTTATTTCGGCAGCATAATCAGAAATTGTTGCCAAACTAATATAGCTCACCAAAGGCATACTATTAAATACCACCCAGAGTTCTGAGAGTCAGGCAATAATAATTAATAATAATGGATATTATTAAATATTATTCTGTCTTCCATTCACAAGCAAAAGAACAGCAGTTACCCTTTAAGTATCCTCAATCCCCTTTCACATTTGCTCCCTCACTTTTTCCTCTCCCTGCCCCTCAATTCTGTTCAGAATGTGACAGTAGGATTACATAAGGTGTAGAATCCCTCTGCCTATCATTAATTTAGTGTGATAAAAGGAAACCTCTTATATGATACCTGAAGGGCTTTTAAATATTTATGTTCTGGGTGGAATCTAGCTGGACAACTTCAAAATTGACCATTTATGGCATATAATCAAAAAAAAAATCTCTGGCTATTAGATTCAGAAAAAATCCCCTTTTTCTAACATTAAAAAAAACTCTAGAAAGATGCATTTGAACACTATTTTTCAGACACTTTTGCACCTTAAGGGGGAAAAATGACAGGACTCCACCTGAGCCATTTCCACTTCTAAAATGGGTCAGTTCGTCCCCATGAGACTCCAGGTTACAAAGGGTAAGCTCCTCAGCAGTCACATGTCTCTACAAGATTAAGAAACTGTCTTTTGAATGGCACCAGTTCAATGCCAAAGATAGAAACGGTCGCCATAAGACCCGGGGCTTCGCAGTAACTCACATAAATGAATAGTGAATCCTGATTTTAGACTCCCTTAACAGTTCCAAAGAGCACAGTACAGTAGATAAGCAGATAAGATGCACACCCGCTAAAATGAGCGAAAAGCCCTAACATTTTTATCATTCAACCTCCTCTTCCTGGTAGTCGTTTTGAACAGTTTCTCCAATCAGAAACACAGGGGACCATTCACACTCCTCACCACCACCCCGCCCCCTTTTATTTTATTCAGGCCCATTCAACCACTTCCACCGCTTTGGACCGGGCTCCCCTCCGTACCAAGCACTCCGTTCCCGAGGAACGGCTCTCTTCCACAACCACCGGCACCAGGAATTTGAGTGGGGGGGCAACCATAATTCGCCCTCCACGGCCTCCTCTGTCCCCGGCTCTCTCCCCCTTCCAATCTCACACTCACCATCCTCTACGCGGCTCTCGGTTACCATGGGCAACTGCGGCAGGCGCGTGCGCACTGCATCCCTCTTACGTAGAACGTCCGTCCCGGGTGCTCTCTGAGCGGTCCAAAACGAAGGAGGGACTTGACTCCAGAAACACCGCCCAGTCGCTTCTTTAAAAAAGAAAAAAGAGCGAGAGCACGTTCCGTTCAGCGCATGCGCATTAAACGAGGGACCAGCACATTCTTTCTTGGGTGAAGAGTCTCTGGATTGGTTGCGATGGGCCACGCGTCCCAACCATTAGGGGGCGGGGAGATTGGTGGTGGTGGGGGCTAGTTATTACCCATGTGCTTTCAAGGGAAAGGCGTGTGTCTTGCCGAGTGGTGCTTGACGAGTTACAGGTAGGAGTTTGAACTGGAAAGACTATGTGGAATAAGTGCTGCCTTTCAACCCGACAAGGGAGGAGGGAGTGCAGGGGATGAGAAGGGACACAAAAGGCTCGCTTCTGACGTTAGTGGAAAAGTGGCCCTAGGGTTTTCTGATAGGAATGAAAGAATGGGCGTGGGATGGTGGCAATATCAAGGGGGAATCCAGAGTTCTACCCAGCAGAGAAATATGGTAGCCACCCAAACTTTCATAAGTTTGACTTATGACTTACAGGTTCACTTTCATAAACTTTCTGCTTTAAGTACATTAATTGGCAGATCTACAGATGCCAAAACGATTAACGCCCATCTCCCGAAACTCGGTGTTGTATTGGACTGCAATAATCCATAACTTGAGGACATAAATTTAGGGAATTACTGTCAATCACTTAGGTTCAGCGAATATAAAAACTGGAGGGGGAGAGTGAAGTATAGCTGATTTAGGGCTCTAAAGGTAGATTGTTATAGAAGGAGCCATTTCGAATGGGAAAGATGTAAAATCAAGCCAGGTCTTGAGTGGTAAATGATTCATGCCGGTATTGCTTTGAAGATAAATCTCAAAGTACTGTAATGCGAAGGTTTTAAGCACACAAGAAATGGCCTGCCTGCCATATATTTCAGCAGATCAACCAAGCTGTCCTGTGTTTTTTTATATATATATATTCTCTGAATACAAGAGGTTTATACTGCTGTAGCTAATAAATATGTAGTATGCAGCGGTACATATTAATGTTAAAAGAAATATAGTTTTACTTATAGCCTGCATTTGTTCCACAAAAATAGCAAACATCAGGACCCCAAATCCCTTTTCATCTAAAGGAGAATATTTGTAGCCGAGGGTTGAAATGATGGGTCCTTGGTGCTCTCTAAATTGGGTTGTTTTCTTGCAGAGGTTTCTGCTAGCACTTGTGATGTTATCTAGTTTGGGTAATGAAACCTGTGCAAGAAAAAAACCAAGCTCAGAAAGCATCAAGGACTTCTTTCTCATGTGATTTTTACCAGATTTCTTTAAACTTCAGCACATTGGTTCTACCACAAAACCGCAGAGGACAAAATCGCGGTCGACGAAAGCGCGTATGTGACGTCATCACAGCGCGACGAAAAAGATCGAAAAAGATCGAAAAATGTAAAAATAAAGCTAAAACCTTCCCCTAACCCCCCCAAACCTAACCCTAAACCTAACCCTAAACCTAACCCTAAACCTAACCCTAACCCTTAACGTAACGAAAAACCTAACGCTAACCCTTAACCTAACGCTAAACGTAACGCTAACGCCCTAACCCTAACCCTTAACCCTAACCCTTAACCTAACCCTTACCTTTATGTGAATCGGCTTGCTGTAATTTAATTTTTATTTCAATTTTTCGATCTTTTTTGGCGCGTTGTGATGACGTCACATACGCGATTTCGTCGACCGCGCTTTTGTGGAACGCGCTTTTGACGGGTCACGCAGCACATTATACTGTGTTACATGTCCTCAGATTATGCCCTGGTGTGTAGAGTAGTAAATGACTTTTTTTCTCATCTACTAAAATTTAGTTTCAATGAACTATCCCTCACAAATGCTTTAAGTGGTGTAATGGAGGCTGATCAAACTGATATGCTGGCACAGAATGTCTGATCTTTCAAGAAATTAAATATTTTGCAGCCCAGCAATAATGAAAATAATGAAAATTGTCCAATTGGGCTAAGGATGTAGAACTTTGCCTATAGAAATATTAGAAAATTGAAAACAAGAAACCTGAAAAAGCAGAGAAAGAGGCAACATAGGTTTTTTTAATGGGGTCATAAAAAGAAGGGGCAGTGGGCAAATAAGTATAGAATCAAGAGGATCTAATCAGGGTGTTTGTTCTAAACCCTTTGCAGTGAAATATATAAGGAAGGACAGACAAAAATTGGGTGAGATAAAGAACCTAACTTTTAACTACCGCAAAGATTTTTGTTTACTTGATGAGCTCAAAAATTAATATAATGATTCCTGGGGAATAGTTAGTATAAGCGTGTTTCCCCAAAAATAAGACAGGGTCTTATTTTCTTTTGACCCCCAAATAAGCACTTTCCCTTATTTTAGGGGAGATCTTATTATTTTTGAAGTGCAGGAGGCAGCGAGTGTGGTCACCTCATGGCTGCTGCTGTGTTGCAATATTTTTGGGGAGGTCTTATTTTCATGGAAACAGGGTAGTATTGAAATAGTGACAGTGGAAAGGCTTTTTTCATCTTGGTGGCCAGAGAAGTTCAAGAAGCTAAGGATGACAACTCTGCTTATACTCTCCAGTATGTGGGATTGCGCTTTAAATTGATATTTCCATTAAATTTTCCACCACTACATGAAAATATTTTTGCCTAAGAATTCATGACCAGCTATGAACTTTATGACAATATGTGCACATTTAAATTGGTCCTGTGATGGCATATCAACAGCCGTGACCCGTCAAAACCGCGGTCCACTAAAGTGCGCCCGATTAAAGCGCGTACCTGATGTCATCAGCAGCGCGACAAATACGACCGCAGAGAAAAAAGGGTGCTTTAAAAAGCGCTTTTAAAGCAAGCCGATTCACATAAAGGTAAGGGTTAGGGTTAGGGTTAGGTTAAGGGTTAGGGTTAGGTTTAGGGTTACGTTAAGCGTTAGGGTTAGGTTTAGGGTTAGGTTAAGGGTTAGCGTTAGGTTAAGGGTTAGGTATAGGGTTAGGTTTAGGGTTAGGTTAAGGGTTAGGGTTAGGTTTGGGGGGGGTTAGGTTTAGATTTACGCGTTAATTTTAAGTTTACCGCTCATAGCGTGCTGTTTTCGTCGCGCTGTGATGACGTCACGTACGCGCTTTCATCGAGCGCGCTTTAGTCTACCGCGGTTTTGTGGTGGAACCATCAACAACACTTCACTCTCTATTTTTCATTCTGTCACATTGTTGGAAGATCCTGTAGGAACACCTCCCAGTCATTTAGTTTTTATTATTCTAAATAATTTAACATCACTCATTCTATATTATTTATTAATTTAATGTTTCAATCATCTTTCATGTGCACTTTAAAAAAAATACTCAAAATTATGAATGTGTATGAAATACCAATAGTCCAATGCTAATTATTTCAAGACCTCAAGTTTATTTCTCCTACTGAGAAAATGGATTACATGTAGTCCTTGACTTACAACAGTTTATTTAGTGACTGTTCAAAGTTACAAGAGCACTGAAAAAGTGACTTATGACCATTTTTCACACTTATGACCATTGCAGCATCCCCATGGTCACATGATTTGTATTTGATGCTTGACAACTGACTCACATTTATGACAGTTGCAGTGTCGTGGGGGTCATGTCATCAACTTCTACAACCTTCTGACAAGCAAAGTCAATGGGCAAATCAGATTCACTTAACAACCGTGTTACTAATTTAACTGCAGTGATTCAGTTAATAAATGTGACAAGAAAAGTCGTAAAATGGGGCAAAACTCACATCAAATTTCTCAGTAAGAAAGATTTTGTGATCATAAGTCGAGGACTACATGCATTTTGTGTGGTGTTTTTTTTTTAAAAACCGCTTACCGATCTATAGACAAATGTCTCATTCTATGGTTACTGAGTTTACCATTAAATCTCAGTACATCAAGTTTTTCAGATCAGCTTTGCTCTTTATTAACTTCCCCATTGTTGGTTTAAGAGTGATGACACAAAATATTTTTTTGCAAGCTGATTGGCTTTTGCAGTATACAGGGCTAGCTATTTTGCAGCTTCTCAGGCAGAGCTAACTTAAAATTTGGCAGGGATGGGGACTGCAAGAGAATCTTTTACTTGACCAAATCCTGGTCTTTGCTTTGGACAAGATGAAGAGCGGGGTTGTTTCTCCATCCCACCCCCACACTTTTCTTCCCATCTTGTTAAAAACAATGTGATTATGAAGGAAAATTGCTGCAGCTGTTAGTTGGGGACATGTTTTGCTGGCAGTTTGAATCATCAGGAAATTTTGGCTCAACTTAAGACCACACTGAACACTGAAAAAAGCATTGAAGATTTCTCAGCAGCATTAAAATATTGCCCCAGAGAAGATTCTAAGTGAACATGTCAGTTATATCAGGAAGAATCAAATCAATGATCTTTTCAGTATAGTTAATCTCATTCGATTTCAAGGTTGACTCATCCTTCCATCCTTCCGAGGTGGGTGAAATGAGGACTCAAATTGTTGGGAGTAATATGCTGACTCTGTAAACCACTTAGAGAGGGCTGTAAAGTTCTGTAAAGGAGTATATAAGTCTAAGTGTTATTGCTATTTCAAATCACTATGAAAAATGGTACAGAAGTTATAGAATAGTTAAGGTTTCAGGGAAAGAAACCAGTATATGAATAATTCCATATATGACCAGATATAAACTGGTTTCACATATTGAGCTATGACTTGAATCATTACAGTTTGCTAGTTGAATGCATGCAACGTTTAAAGCCATAAATTTATTTATGAACCAGAGTTGTCAAGCTTTCATAAAATAGTAAGCCAAAAGTATACAAACATCACAATGGTTTGGAGGAATGTATGAATTCCAACAAAGAAAACTAAATAGAAATATTGCAGATATTTTTTAGAATGTATATATTCAAATATCTTAAATGTAATGGATCGTTCTTTATCCACCTCCATTTTGCCAGCCTGTTTAGGAACAGTTGGAAGGCAGCACAAGTGTTAGAAGCCAGATTTTTTTTTTAGTGACCAAACAAGAGTAGGATGATACATGGAGTTATTCAGTGCTCCACATTTGATTCAGAAGAAATTCTCAAGATGCATGAAAGATCCTGCTTGTGACTCATTAAAGCAAATGGATGTTTCTACAATTGTGCAATTGCTGACTTAATGAATTGCCAAAGGTTTACATTTATGTTTCCTTCCATCTGAAATGCCTCTTCCTTATCAGATCTAAAACATCATACTTCCAATGCATAATATTTAAATGAGACTGAAGTATGGTAGTGTGTTACATCTAGGGAGTAAATATATTCCCACTCAGTTGTAATGGTGACTGTGTTTTTTTTTTTTTTTGCAGAATGAAACCTGTTTCCATTTACTTTAGCTTACAATGATGTATACACTATGTCATTGAATCCATTGCTAAGTCCAGGCAAACCTTTCAGGAAAATTTCCTATATGTTTATCCTACTTAATGTGTGTTTTTTTCTTAAATAAATATGACAATTTATCTCTGAGATATTGTTCCTGGGATGAAAAACAAGAATACTTTAAGATTGTCAGAAACTCTTGATATTTTACATGCTGACATCTACAAACAGAATGACTTAGTTGTTCTTGAGTTCAAACCTGTGTGAAAAGTTATTTCTATAGCCAAAGGGGGTAAAGTTGTACATTTTGTTAGGCAAGATTCATTGATCAAATTCCAAGAAGGAATTGGTGTGTTTAAGCAGATTTTGTGTTTATTTTCAGATCCCTCAAAACATCTTAATCCTGGTCGTAGATTAATCACCATTGCAGACAATCTCCCTTTGACTGACTAGAATTCCTCTTTGGCACTTAACCAGGTACTGTACATATTCTCAAGCATCATCTTCCAGTTTACCAGTTGGATTCAAAATAATATACAGGACATAAAAACATAGTTACTGTGTTCTTATACTGTGTCTAAATCAAATTATGGTTTAAAATGTCAGGTTCCATACAATACTGAGCCATAAATTATCTAATTGTCATTTAGCCTTATGTAATATGTTGAGCAAACATAGTGAATAGGTGGTAAGTTTATATTTGTGGGAATTATTGGATCTGGAGAAGGATTTGCTCAGCCCCATAAATAGGAGAGCCACAGTTGGTGATGCAAACCATATAGCTTTTAGTGTTTTAGTTCTCAGTTCCATGTACAAATTGGATATCAATCTATGTAGAGTATCCAAATATGGGATTGCAGTAAGGAGATCCTTTCTGTTTTGTGATATTCCAACTTATTTTACAAATTTAAATATGATATAATTAAATAATTATGTGTGAATGTTTTAATTTCTTCTTTCTAAAAATAATCAGTGCTTTTTTCTGCTCTCAGTGTCTAGCCCCTCTTTCCATCAGTTTTCAGTCCTGTGGTCAAAGTCCTTTACATTTATGTTGATTTCTGCAGCTCTGTACAGGTAGTTTTAGTTATCTACTTAAGAGATCGTGTTGTCCATTAACAAAAGAAGTTGAATATTTACTTAGCAGTCAAGGGCATTTAGTTCTGTTTTGCCCAATTCTTTTGAGATCTAATTATTTTGTAACAAAAAGCTAACCTATATACTTGCTGAATAAGATAACTCGATTTAAACTGCCTGTAAAAAGTTTTGCACGTTTTTACTATGAACATTTAAAAATCTTACATATATTCTGGTTGAAGAAGAGAGTGTTTTTGTTGTCCTAATTCTCAACAGAATGACATACTAAAGAACTCAGAACTTTCACACAATCTATTGTGAGTATTAGGAAAAATTCAGAATGTTTTTAAAAAAATGTAAGCTGCATTTTGTTTTAAGTGAAATTTTTGCTTTTTCACCACAGTAAAATGAACTTTGGTTTACAAATCTTTCCCACATTCTTGACATTGCAGCTGCTCTTGATATTCTTCCAACCATGTCAAAAACAAAATCAGCATGTTCTGCCCTACCTTCTTTTTTTTCTTGATTACATGGAATAACTTGTTGAATTAGAGTAAAATATGACCTTATTTTTCATCTGAGCATAGCACTCTAAATCCTTTTATTACCTGTTATCATAACTGCTTTGTATGGCAAGTCTGTTATTCTCATATATTAGCTTATTCCAACTTGGTCTCAAGCAACAAATTTTGCAGCCAAGGGTAGTGTTGATCCAATATAGCACAGGGGGGGGGGGGAACCAGCTGAGTAAAGTGTTGTACACAATAAAATAAAACTAAGTTTTGTCAACGTTCATTCAAGTGTTTGTTAGAGAATAAAAGCAGAACAAAAGCTGTTCATTTTATCTGTTTATTCATCTGTGCTTCAAAGACAGTTCTGCTGGTAATAAACAATATAAAGAATTATATTGTCTCAAATTGCTTTGTGAATTTAATAGAAAAAAACTAATAAAGCTTTCAGTGGTGATGTTTCACACATCATGGTTTAGAATGTGTGAACTATTCAATGGTGTCCCATGTTAGCAAGTATTTTAACTAAAATTCCAGGTTTATATCAAATGTGCCGTAAATCAACGAAATAAGAATTTTCTCATGGCTGTAATTCAGGAGTGTTATGAAAAAGTGCTTATGTAATTCTAAACAGAATAATCTTATTTCTTTATATACTGCATTGTGATTTAACAGCCAGAAATTCTCCAATAAATGTAAGGTGTATAGGTCTATATATATACAATAAAGAAACATCTTTTTTATTTGAACATGACTCCTAGTATCTTCATGGACATGTCCCCATACTTTAAACACAATTGAAATGATTTGCCATTGCTACTACCCACCCCCCTTTCCCTATACTGTGGTTTAAGCCCTGATAGTTTCCCACAGAGTGTCTCTCTCACAAATTGCAACATCTCTGCTTATTTGTGAACCCTGCCTTTGTGATTTATAAACTCTGATTTAGCAAGATACCGTGAGTTAAATGGTACTTCTTTTACAGCCCAGTAAGCTTGTTGATGCAGACAATTTTTAAACAATTTTGCTAGTCTTGAATGCCTTTGCTTGGAGAAAAGCTGAAACATTTTTCAGGTTGGTTTTTATTATTAAAATAATAAATTAAGGTTCCACCACAAAACCGTGAAGCCCTTATCCGCGCCGACATAAGTGCGGAGGCAAATCCGCGCCGTCCGAAGCGCTAAGAAAAAAACGACCCTACCGCGATGACATAAGCGCGGAGGGCAAATCCGCTCCTACCGAAGCACCCTAAACCTAGGGGTTTGCAAGCGGGGCGGCGACGCGCGGTGGAGGCAGGCCGCCCTCTTCTTCCTCAACAACATCTCCTTGGACGGGCGACCGCCGCCGCCGGGCAAGCCCGCTTCGCCGGCCCCGGGAGAGCCTCAGCTGCCGCTGCTGCTGTGTCCTCTGCCGCCGTCGGCGCTTCCCCCGGAGGAAGAGGCATGGTGGGCGGCGTCGGCGGCCCCGCTTGGGCCCCCCGCGGGCTTCCTGTTGCCCCCCGCGGCTGAGCTGGACCCTTCCCGCGGGCTGCTGCTGCTGGGCAGCCCACTTTGCCGCGTGCCCGCTGTCAGCCCGGTCGCCCTGGCGGGGGTCTTGGTGGGCACCCCCAAGACGGGCATTGCACCCCCCGGATTGCTGAGCCCCACGCAGGGCGCCCCTGTTGGAGCAGCAGGAGCAGCTGGAGGAGGAGGGCTACCTTTGGAGGTACAGAGGCAAAGAACGAAGCATGTAGAACGCCCTTCTGTCGCCACGCTGTTGTCGCGGCGGTGATGACGCGCGGTGATGATGTCACGGCTTTAGCGATGCGGTTTAATCACCGCTATTTTGACGAGCGCGGTTTTGTCGTGCCACGATAAATTAAAATAATAAAGCTGCCGATCATGCTTTAAGCCCAAAACACCAGCCTGAAGATGGCTAGTGAGACCTTGCTGAAACGTTGCCAAGACAATCTCAATCTTACACGGGAAAAGACCTGAATGCAACAAGACCAGCATGTATGTATGTATGTATGTATGTATGTATATATACACACACACACACACACACACACACACACACACACATACAACCACACAGCCAAGCAAGCCACTTACTGAAACAAAGTAAGCACTCCATACACCCCCACCAAGATTTATAGAAAGACGGCAGCTCCAATTATGCTTTGCTTACATAAACACAAAGCCGAAAACACCAGCCTGAAGTGGTGTTAGATATTAGTGTATTTTCAGCAATGCTTCATCTTCAAAACAGCTCTACAATCCAAATGTGCATTACCCCCGACTATAGAAACATTATTTAAATAGCACTGGAGTTGTTTACCTCCGTTTATTGAATATATTATTCAGATTCAATCTTCCCCATTATTTGAGATCTTTAGAGGAAAAACCATAAGAATAAAATGTAATTGTAAACCAAAACTAAAAACCCAATAAAAGACAATAAAAATATTACATATGTTTCAATGAATACATTACATTAAAAAAGCCTTTTAAATTGAAGAAATGGCAATAGTAATTAAATTGTTGGCAAAACATTGTTTTTACCTATCATCCACACTTATGGAGCCAACCTAGTCTCTCTAGGAAAAAAATTCCCAAGCTCAAGCCTTCTTCTGCAAAAGCCTAGGCCACAAATAACATGATTTATCTGCTTTTGGCAAAATGTATTGGGTGAATCCACATTGCAGGCAAAACAACCACACTGGTGCTTGTTCAGCAAGCTGTATTTTCAAAATGTCAAGTTTTGGAAATTTTAAGTATAATTATAACTGAACGCTCCTGTTCCTAAAAGTATGAATCTCTAGGATATGGGACATAAAAACTGATCTTCCTGCATAATGCAGGCTCTGGCAGATTTATATGAGTAGTTTTCAAAATAACCTGGTCCAAGGTATGAATAAGCGGCTCCGAGAAATTTGGAAATAAATTGGAATTCAGTGAAGTTATTTCAGGATTCATATTGACATGCATACCAGGTGCTGCTTGCATTATTTGTTTCTAAATATTTTTCAGGTCCAGCCCACATCCAACGTGTTATAGTAATCTAGAGGAAGGCATGGGCCATTGTAGAATATTAGCCCAGGTAGATTACGGGAAAAGGGAGACTATATCTATGTGTACCTAAAACGTTAAACATTATTGCCATTGTCCAAATCTACATAACAATTTGGAGCTCGAAGAAAACATTCTCAGTTTGCTGCATCGGTTCTTTGAATTTTTAAGATTTCAGAGAATGGATGTGGGATGCATTACTGAATGTCTGCTAAGGACACCAACCAGTAAAAGATTGTTCATAGGCCTATTGGGTGATATTTATAGTCTGCTTTAACACTGCACTAATTTTGAGGCTGTCTGTTGACTATATTTTAAGAAAATGTACATGCAGCATTTCTTAGGAATGTGTAACAATTATTTTAGCAGTTTCCATTTGTACTAAGTACCCATTATGGAGAAAACAGGCCAATAAAAATTTCCTGCTTTGAGTGGACAGCATTTTTGAATGACTAAATATACACTCTGTGATCCGGTTAATACCAAAGTTCATAGCTTGAACAAACATATAAGCTAGTAATTGGCTTTTCCACATAATTTCCAATCCTTTCAGAAACTATCAATTACAATATTTCAAATGTCCATGAAATTGAGGTCCTTATGTGAATTATCCATCTTTGGCAATGATCTGATCTTGGCTTATCTATCAAGCTTATACCTGATGGGATCCTGTTATCTAGGTGCAAAAAATAAATAAATAGCTTTTTTGGATTTTCCAGAATCTTTGTGTCTACCATGTTGAAACTAAACTCCTAGGTAATTGTTTTTTATTTATTTATTATTTTATTGCTTTTTTAATTAGTATCAAATAGAAATAGAAAACAGAATTTTTTAAAAGCAAAAAAATAGAATAAAAAAGGAAAGAAGGATATAATGTGTTATATGTATGTTAACAGTAAAAAGTTAAAATTCGATATAGTTATTTAATGCAATTATTATTCAAGTGCATATATAATTCTAACATACAGTTTTAGAATAGTTAGTATAGTATAACTATTGTGTTTTTAACCTATTTAAAAAAACTATATTGAAGCAATTTGTATGTGTTATAGATTCAAAATCGCTAAATGCAATTTTTGTAGTATGAAATGGTATATGAAATTGTGATTGAATGCTGGCTGTGCATAGTAAATAGAGCTGATTGATTTGTTCTGAACAAGTGGCAAGGCTTATAAAGATTTTTGTGTACACACACTTTTGTGAATTTTGTGAATTCACCAGCTGCCTTTTGCTGCCTTCCTCTGTTTGGCTTAGCAAGCAAAATTCTCATCTTTTCTCCACACAAATCTGTGGGGCAAAGAATTAATAAATCAGTAGGACAAAATTCTAACAGAATTTGTAGACAAATTCTTCCTTTGTCTACAATCTTTAAAAAGTAATTCACAATTTTTGGGTGACAGCTTGGCAAGAAAAGCAGAGAACGACAGTGTTTATTTATAACTTGTCCTTTCTTCTGTACTCCCTCTGCAGTGTACAATGGCAAGTATTACCAAATTTAATATTGATGCCCCTCGCTGGGACCAGAATACTTTTTTGGGGCGTGTAAAGCACTTTTTCAACATCACAGATCCACGGACGCTTTTGGTGTCAGAGCAAACGTTAGATTCAGCGAAGACAATTGTAGATAACTGCAGGTAATCAACTGGGAGGTTGCTGAATAATATCAATCAAATTTGGGGCTTTTGTAAAATCTAAGAGTTGCCTCTGTTCAAATGTATCAATAAAACTAATCGATACTAATCAGACATATGAGGACAGTCGCAAAGACAAATTTGGTCCAATACTATAAAAAAGACACTTTACCAACAATATCAAACTAGAAACCAAATTTGGCAATTACACATTAGTGGCAAAATGAACAACATACATCCAGAATAGATGTTTGCCTTGTTGTGTGACATAAATTTAGTCAAATACAGAAACCTACAGTACTTTTTTTTTAAAAAAAAGGAGAAATAATTGAGGTAAAAACAGTAATTAGAACCAATTACAATATTTATAAATAATTTGATTCAATCAATCAAGTACAATGAAACAGAATTTAGAACTTAATGTTTTTACTAATTTTTCTCATTTTAACTTTAATTTATTTAAAAAGTGTTTCTGTTATCTTTTCCCCCTTTTTCATATTCTTCACATGATTATATGCATTTATTTGTGGAGCATTAACAAATAGTAATGATATGGCCTCTGAGTGAGATGGAATAAATCTAATATAAATAGATAAATACATTAAAATATCAATTAAAATAAAATGATTCATTATTGTTAAAGTCATTATTGCCATTGGGTGTTGATAATTCTTAAATGGATACTCAAACCTCTTCTGAGAACAGACTCTTTCACAAAAGGAAAACTTTCATTATGAAAAGATTTCCTTGCCTAGGTCTTGCTACTAGAAAATTAAATCTACATGTATTGAAATCCCACACTCTTGTGAATTGAAATGCATAATATTATACAAACAGAGCCAATCTTATTTACTAGACAGAATGAAACAGCTGCCTCAAGCACCTGATTTGATGCTATTGGAAGATACAGGACAATATTGTTGGTTTGCTTCTACTAATTGTGTTGAGTTTAGATTTTCTGCCTTGGGTATAAAGGCTTCTTCAATTTCTTGTATACAGCTCTGCACATTGCAGAGTGCATTGAAGTGCTTTGGCATACAACAAATTTGAATGTTGTTAAGACCCAACTTGCATTCACACTTGTTTCAAGAGAAAACTCCAGTGCACAATTTTTAAGAGGCATGTGCTGTGTACTGATATCATTAAGAGGTATAAAAGAGGTATAAGAAGGTATTTCTTTCTTCTTTTTTTTTGCACCTCTAGGGCAGGTTCGGTACCCCCTGGAACGAGCGAGGAACAGCGTTTCTATGCCAAAAAGCTTTATGACTCAGCTTTCCATCCTGACTCAGGGGAAAAAATGAATTTAATAGGGAGAATGTCGTTTCAAGTCCCTGGAGGAATGGCTATCACAGGCTGCATGCTGCAATTTTACAGGTAACAAGAAGCATTTTTTTCTTAGATTCATTGCTCTCTTTTCTCCTTCATTCCTCACCCAGTTGTCTCACAGACACTGCTTTATACAAAATACATGGACATTCTTTGTTATCATCCTATACTGTTGCATTAATGCTTAGATTTAAGCAAGAATTGTATATTTTAGAACAAAATTTCCCAATATTTGACATTAATCTCCATTAAGAAAGGCTTGTGGGATAGTCTAAAAACAAGCTGCATTTCTGGCTAAGACAGCGGAGTCCCAGATTAAGATAAACAGTCTATACTTTGTGCAGATTAAATTGGGGGGGGGGGTTGGGGGGGAAATTAATAAGATCAGGTATATATTAACCCTAGTCCAGGATGCTTTAATGTGGATTAGCAGAGGCTTACTTTTATTTCATAATTTTCCGGAGCGAGGGACAAGAGGCTCCAGTGGATGGTATTGACACACCCATTTGGCCACGAGACTGGGATGAAGCTGAAGACATGCCTCTGTGCTCCACCCTTTCTTCTCTTCATCTCCCATGCAGGAAAAGTTTTTGTCTCCCCGGACCACAGGGCCAGCTTGCTTAAGAAGATTAAGCAGGTCCGTAGGGACCGTTATGTTCCCATAGCCTTTCTATCCAGTTTGTTGGGCACGGTTGCACGCCAGGATTCTGCAGTGGTGACTCCTACCATTCCAGAGAGCCAACACCAGCAGCTCACCGGCCAAGGTCGAGGCCACCCCTCAGGTACGGATTTCCCTCAAGTGGTGACTGTCCCCAGCCTTGCTCAAGGGGTGCGAGTTCAGGGACCAGGAGCACCTGGTTCTCACCATGGATGCCAGCCTATTCGGCTGGGGGGCAACCTTGGGGTCCCAGTTGGCACAGGACTGGTGGTCCTGGCAGGAGCTCCGATACAACATCAACTGGCTGGATCTCCGGGCGATCCATCTGGCGCTTCAATATTTCTGGACAGCTGTCGAGGGTCATCATGTCCTGGTACTCACCGACAACGTGGCTGCCAAGGCCCTCATCAATCAGCAGGGCGGCACGTGTTCCAGGGTACTGCACACCAAAGCAATGTCTCTGGGCAGCTGGGCAGAGAGACATCTGCGGTCGATCTGGGCGGAGCACATCATGGGAATTGACAACCATCAGGCCGACTGGCTCAGTTGAGAGACAGTGGACAATGGAGAGTAGAGCCTGTCCCAGGAGCTGTTCCAGAGCAGGTTCGGACGGCCAGTAGTGGACCTCTTTGCCACTCCGGTCAACACCCATCTTCCACGGTTCTTCTCTCGGTTCCCAGCTCGGGGAACTGAAGGAGTCGACGCCCTTTGCGCAAGATGGCCAAGGGGACTTCTGTATGCTTTTCCTCCCCTCCCTCTCCTTCCTGGGGTAGTTCAGAAGTTAGTCAGGGAGCAAGCAGAGCTGCTCCTGGTGGCTCCTCACTGGCCAAGGAGACCCTGGTTCGCGGACCTCAACATCCTGTCAGTCCAGCCTCCATGGCGGATACCAGAGGGGGAAATAGAGCTGCACCAAGGGAGGCTGATGCACCTGGAACCACACTGGCTGCAACTAGCTGTGTGGAGATTGAGTGGGAGTGCCTAAAGGGAGCTCAATTTTCTCTGCGGGTGATTAGAACCATAGAGGCCTCTCGCAGAAATGCCACCTCGAGGATCTATGATTCTACATGGGTGGCTTTGTTTCCCGGTGCCAGGCAAAATGGATTGGGCCCACCAGGGCCTCGGTACCGCAGGTCCTGGAATTCATCCAGGACGGCCTAGACAAGGGTCTCGCCCGGGGGACTGTGCGCAGGCAACTAGCCACCCTTGCCACGATCCTCCCGGCCGAGAGCCCGGTTCCTCTCATCCAACTTCCTGTTGTGAAGAGGTTCCTTCGGGGGGTCTCCAATCTGCACCCCCCAGTGGTGCCTAGATTCCCCACGTGGAATCTTCCCACCGTGCTACGGGCTCTCATAGAGGAGCCTTTTAAGCTATTGAGAACGGTTAGCCTGAAACACCTAACCCTTAAGGTGATATTCCTAGTCGCCATCATGCCGGCTAGAAGGGTGTCAGAGCTAGGAGCACTCTCTTCTACGGAGGACTTTTGCATGTTCCACAACAACAGGGTCGTGTTGAGGTTGGACCCAGACTTCCTTTCTAAGGTGAATTCCATATTCCATCATTCTCAGGAGCTTGTTCTCCCCGATTTCTGCCCTAATCCGGCTAGGGAACAGGAACAGCAGTGGCACCGGTTGGACGTCAGACGGGTCCTGTGTATTTACCTGAAGCGGACGGTCTCCTTCTGGAGGTCAGAGGCACTCTTCCTATCTTTCCAACCGTCGTCTCTGGGTAGGAGGGTAACGCCTTCCACCATTAGCTGTTGGAGCCGCTTAGCCATATCCCTAGCATATGAATCCCAAAGGTTGCTGGTACTGGCTGGCATCATGGCACACTCAACGAGGAGTGCTGCCACCTCAGTGGCTTGGGCCTCCCAGGCCCCCAATAGAGAACATTTGCAGAGCGGCTACATGGGCATCCCCATTGCTGTTTATCCAACATTACAGGTTGGAGGCATTCGCATCGGCTGATGCACTGTTGGGGTACAAGGTGGCGCAGTGGTTAAATGCAGCACTGCAGGCTACTGCTAGATCAGCAGTTCAGCGGTTCAAATCTCACCGGCTCAGGGTTGACTCAGCCTTCCATCCTTCCGAGGTGGGTAAAATGAGGACCCAGATTGTTGGGGGCAATATGCTGACTCTCTGTAAACCGCTTAGAGAGGGCTGAAAGCCCTATGAAGCGGTATATAAGTCCATTGCTATTGCTATTGCAGAGCATGAGTTCCCCTCCCATGGGACTTAGCTTTGGTAGGTCCCATCCACTGGAGCCTCCTGTCCCTCGCTCCGGAAAATGGCAGTTGGTCTTATCTGAACTGCTATTTTGGGGGCTGGGACAGGAGGCTCCAGTTCCCGCCCTAGGTAGTATGATAGCTGGGGTGGTGGGAGTTCTCCCTTGTGCCTTGTTTTCAGGTCTGAGGGGAGCTCACTTTGATGAAGTGGAGAAGAAAGGGTGGAGTACAGAGGCGTGTCTTCAGCTTCATCCCAGTCTCGTGGCCAAATGGGCGTGTCAATACCATCCACTGGAGCCTCCTGTCCCAGCCCCGAAAATAGCAGTTCAGGTAAGACCAACTGGCATTCTGTGGTGTATTTATTTATTCATAAAACAATGGATACAATACCTGTATCCAAAACAGTATCAGCGGGGAGAAATATGCCAAGCACTAAAATATATTTTTTTTGCTTCCTAGTAAAATAAACTAGAAACCATGGATGAAGTCATATTTCACTAACATGCAAAAACAAATAAGCCATATATGATTTAGCAGGATGCATACACTATGACTCTGTGTGTGTGTGTTGTTGCTTTATAATACTTAGAATAGTGGTATATAACCTGAGATCCCAGGTCTTAATGCAGTCTGGAAGCCTGATTTGCCTATTCTTCCTAAAAACGGGGCAAACCGAATGTTTCAATCTGACAGAAGAAAAAAATGATTAAGTATAAAGGGCATGATATAATAAACTCTTTTATTTTAATTTAACTTTCATTTAAATGTTACCTGTTTGTTTTGATATGGTCAGCCTAACATAGTCTTCCCTATGCAACTTAAAAGTTATGTTTGATCCTCAACCCTTCAAAACATACACACTCCTTTTTTAAAAAGTTTTTTTTATTTTTAAACAAACAAAGACAAACAGTACATGTAACATAAAACCCACATCAATTACATATAGCATATTGTTTGGTTACAAGCATTTGTGCATCACCACTTTCAATTGTGTATAGGCTCACTGATGATCCATCAAGCATACATAGATATAGTATTGTCATTGTACATCATATTGTTCAGTTATAATTGATATTCTTTCATTTTAAGCAAATATTCTAGAAACTAGATTCACATATATACCAATATTCCATTGCATCCTTATTTGTCTATTTAATAATAATGTCTTTATAGAATCACCTATCTCATTATATTATTTTTGCAATATAAAAGAATTCTCCAATATTTTATATTTATGCATCAATTATATATAGAATCACAAATTATCTATCAATTATACATAGGTACATTGTTATCATTATATATATGTTCAACTATAATTTTTATTCCTTCATTTTAAACAAAATGTTCTAGATATTCAATTCATGTATTTGCCAATATTTCATTACATCAGTGTTAGTCTATTTAATAATAATATATCTTTATAGTATCACCTATCTTATTTTATTATTCTTACAATATATAAAACTTCTCCAACGTTTTTCATTTCCATGGTTTTTTTAATCTAGCCATTGATAAAACAAATCCCATACCTTATAAAATTGTACATCTTCTTGCTCTCTAATTTCAAATGTCAATTTACTCATTTCAGCACATTCCATTATTTTAATACACACTCTTGTTTTCCAATATTCAAATACTTTCAAAGGAATTAAAAAATCAGGCAGCCAACTTTATTTCACAAAACAAGTTATGAATTTGTCTAGCAATAATGTAGCTGACTTTTACTGATCCCGTGAAGCTGGAATTGAATGGTAGACCACAAAGAAATACTCAGGCTGTCAGCCAGAGTGGAAAGAAAGTCAATCCAGAAAATGGCAATGCTATAGTACTTAATTGTTGCCAAGGACACTATATGTCTTAAAACACCACCTCCATGTAATTTATTTATTTATTTATTTGTACGATTTATAGGCCGCCCAATCCTGGAGGACTCCGGGCGGCTTACAACGAAGGAAAAAAATAATAATAAAATGAAAATAAAAACAGGTTAAAATCAACACACATAAATTCATTATGATCGGGGCTGGACCTCAACAATGAGGTCAACAACCCCAGGTCTGCCGGAATAGCCAGGTTTTAACAGCTTTTCTGAAGGCAGAATGGCTTCAGAAAATAGCTTTTTAATGGTAAAGAATTATACAGCCTAAAATGTATACAGGAAGTTATATGATAAATGGAATGTTGAGACTGCATAGCTTTCATCTAAGACACCAACACAATTTACTTAGTCAGTCTCACAAAGTGGAGCCAGATTTTGTTTCCCAATGCTTTGCAGTTTCTCGGTATACCCAGTGGCCTATGTTTACATTTGCCAGTCAAGCTTATATTCATCATACTAGCTAGGTTTACCCGATATGCTTGACCAAAAATTGCCACTTTTTAGCCATGCATGTTGTGAGAATCCAGCCATCGACTGTAATTTCCCCCCCCCCCAATGCTTAATTATTGTTCTATAACTGTTATATTTTTTGTTCTAATTCTTCTTTTGTTATTCTTTTTCTTCAGCTATTTTTTCATCTTTACTAATGTGGAACTTTGTGCTTTGTTTACCTAGGATCTTTTCAGCTGTTCTAATTGCATTTTAATAGACAGTTTTTGATTATGATGTAGGGTTTTTATCATGAAACTTTTATAATAGTAATAAAATCAGTGGTTGATCAAGGATAATACATGGGTACAGAAGAGAGATAACATTGGTTCTGTCACATTCAGCTATCTGGAAGACACATGTACCAACTCAGATGCAGGAATTCACTTTTTTCTTTCTTTACAGAACAGTTCCGGCTGTGGTGTTTTGGCAGTGGGTAAATCAGTCTTTTAATGCCATTGTGAATTACACCAACCGGAATGCAGCTAGCCCCATCTCGGTCAAGTAAGTGTCTCTTCATGATTACCTGATAGCATAGAGTTTTCATCCAATGCTCCTTATGATCCAATTAGCTGACTTTGCTTTAACTTTGATCTACAGCACTCTCTGGAATCATATGAGGAAATATTGTCTTGGACTGTAGACTGTGTATATGGTCAATTTTTGCTAGACATTGTACTTTATCATTTTGATGCATAGTATTTCCAGAACTGACTTCAGGGAATAGAAAATAGTCAACTGTTGGAAAGGGACAATCAAGATAGATCTACTTTTGCTGCTCCTGTGTGTAGCTTTCATGGTTTATTCAACACAGAACTTTATTTCTGAATATCAGCTGGAGTGGGATAAGTGTGGGAGGGGACCTGAAATGGGGAGGTGGCTATATATAAAGGATTTTATGCTCAGCCCAATAGAATTACCTGTGACTTCATGTATCAGAAGGAGTCTGGCACATCTGTAGCTCACAAACACATTTAATCCTTTTTAAGAAAATTAATCTTAAAGGGCAATGCCAAATTCCTCTTGATTTTCAGCTGTCATAGGTTAACCTGGTTTTTCTGTTACATTGTCTACTTCGACTTCATGGCCATTCTTTATTTCCTGGGTATGTCACAGAACTAGATGTGTAAAACATGTATCTCTTTATATCGTAGATCTTTCATGAGAAGCCACAAGTCCATACAGAAGAAGTTTTTCACAAAGCTTATTCTTGTTTAAGGAAAAGAATATAAGGGCTATGATTACATTTGCCTTTAAAAATTTATGATAGGACTATTTATTACACAACTGCAGTTTTAAAATGACTAATGCCACAACTCCTATTATTTTATATTCCTCTGGATAATTTAGGCAAATTGGAGTGGCTTATTTCACAGCTACCAGCACTGCCTTGGCAACTGCTGTGGGACTCAACCTTTACACTAAGGTACAACTCTAAAATGCTACTAATTTTAACCACAAGGGGGCAGCTGGTCCAAAAATGTGAGAAGGCATCCCTGGCCTCTTCCTGTAGGAACTTTTACCTGTAAAGAGCATAATTCTTTTCTTCAAAATCCCTAGTGCGGAGGAGTGGAATATCTTCTATCTCTAAAAGTTTTCTTTGAGCTGTAAAATATATTCTCTCTTTCTTCCTTACTTCACCACTGCAAAGATTGTAAGCACCATGTGCTTTTTAGGCTAAGGACCACCCTTATCTTTTGAGTTGACATACCAGGGGTTAGACTCAAGGATAGTAATGATCTTGAAAAGGCATCTAAATTTAATTTTATTTAACTTGCATTTTCATTAATTAAACTAAACACAGTTAAAGGTTGTTTCTCACATATGTAGTAATTTTCTCTTGTATATTAAAAAACTCCACACAGTTTGGTGATGACTTTTATTGATGGGGTTGTGGAGTACTAAACTGTGACATTGAAAGGATGGGTATATTCTTGTATCCTTGGAACTGCAGGTTGCACACTTTGTTCTAAGGGACAAATTTAATGTGGGATTACAAGAATTATGTCAGTGCAATAGAAGCCCACATTGCCTGTGGCCTCCATAGTACTGCTACCAGTTCTTTTTACCTTTTCTTGGAAAGGTTAAGCCTGCTCCTTATTGCTTTATCTTCTTCCTTACAGAGAGCACCATCCCTTGTGGCACGTTGGGTCCCATTTGCAGCAGTAGCTGCTGCCAACTGTGTGAATATCCCCTTGATGAGGCAACAGTAAGTCTCTTGACGAAATCCCAGCAGAAGAGGGAAAGGGATGAAAGAATAACATGATGAAGGAGGGTTTTTTCTTGGATATAATGCAAGCTTTGGTTTACTTTAATATAAGAATAAAAGCATTTGCTTGGGGATGGGGATAGCTGCATTTTTTTCTAGTGTAATAACTATCAGTCTTATAGCTGCCTTTCAAATTTACTACTGATAGCAGAAACAGGTAGCCAGATAACTGTTTTTTACAGAGACAAATTATTCCATTACCTTTGTGAAATTATTTGCTTCTGCATCATTGGTCACTATAGTTTCCATCTCAGTCACTAGTTTTGGGCCATTAAAACATTAAATGGACAAATGTGGATCATTAAAATCAAAGCAAGGGTTGTGTATGCTAAACCAAAAAATGGATATGTTGTCTCTAATTAGTCCTTTAATAGCATGCACCCAATATCATCATGGTCTACAATATTATTGAGCACATCCAAATGCCAGGAACCAAAACTCTTGTACAGAGAAGATGGACCACAGACCACTACATTCATTATTTGTGGGGTTTTTTATTTTTTATTATTTCTTGTCTTGTATGTTTGGCTTTAAAAAAATATCAGAATACTGTCTTGCACTCATTGCTTGACTTTACAAATATAATTAATGACTTGACCTGATAATCCAGTCAAAATGGCATCTATGCAACTCTCCCTTTGAATATTTTCCCTATATTCATTTATTTCCCAAGAGAAGGAAATAAACTTGAAAATTTTAATAATCCCAATACCAATCTATAGTACAGTATCTCTTTTGCATCCTAGGTAGCTGTTGCACCTTCCTCTTGCCAGCTGAATTAGATTTACCAACTACATATATAGTATATACACACAGCTAGCTATATCAATAAAAGCAAACAATTAAACATTTAAACCATATTCTAGTCACCAAAACAGACACACTTATATTGTGCCTATGTGCCTAAAGTCCAGATGCCTTCTTAAAAGCAGATTAAAGACAAGTACGGTAGCAGGTTAAGCTATTTTTGATACAGAAGCAGATGTTAGATCTTGTACACTGTCTATGTCATGTAGTCCTTTTATAATCCCTCTTTTCAATTTGTAACTTGATTTTATCACTACTTTCATTCTTCTTGCTTTGTGGCTCCCTTACCTCACCATCATAGAAGGACACAAAGTCATAAATTAAATAATTCTCTCTGTCCTCAGTGACAGCAACCCCAATTGGGCTACTGTTTATTTTTTTTCCCCCTCCAAAGCCAGAGTGGCTTCCTGGACTCTGGTGGCAGCTGGAAAAACTTCAAAAATGTCATTCATGGTCATGTTGTTCTTTTGTCCAGGGCTGAATTAATTGCTATGGAGAATGATTGAATCAGTCAATTGTGATCCAAATAAAAGCAGCATATTTTAATCTAAAATAATTTAATCTTTAATCTATTTTAAGAGCCGAGGTGGCGCAGTGGTTAGGATGCAGTACTGTAGGCCACTTCAGCTGACTGTTATCTGCAGTTCAGCGGTTCAAATCTCACCGGCTCAAGGTTGACTCAGCCTTCCATCCTTCCGAGGTGGGTGAAATGAGGACCCAGACTGTGGGGGCAATATGCTGACTCTGTAAACCGCTTAGAGAGGGCTGAAAGCCCTATGAAGCGGTATATAAGTCTAACTGCTATTGCTATCTTTTGTTCTTGCACTGGCTATCAGATGATAATTTGCTCCCAGCCTGATGACCTTTTGCTTACAGAAGCTGCAGCCCTGTCAACATTTTGTTGATGTCATCCTTACCTGTAAAGCTGCAATTCATTAAAAATTCCATGACATCACAGTAACTTAGCCAATGGCTTTAGGAGGAGTATTTGCATGGAACTGGCTCTAGCCCAGTTTTTGCCTCTTGTGTAATCAGTAAGATAAGATAAAGACTGGGTCACTTAGATAATTGGGGCATGAGTGATTTGGGGACAAATGGAAAAATCTATTCTAGAATTAATTGTCACCAATCTTTTTATATATATATATATATATATATATATATATATATATATATATATATATATATATATATATATATATATATATATATATATATATATATATATATATATATATATATATATATATATATAGTGTCACAAAACTTTAGTGTCATAAAACTTTATATAAAAATGTTAATTAAATGATGCTTTTCTCCATAACTGCATTTTCATTTTGTGTACAACCAGGAAAAGTTAATAAGAGAGAAAATAATTAAATATTAGTCTGTCATAAGAATATATTTTGGCACCCGCTATTCAGAAAGAAATCTTATTTTTTTAATTAAACATAATAAAACATAGCATAAAGATGTTACTATTACCCTGTCTAGAAAAAAGTTAATGAAGGAAGCACAAAGTCCCATATAAAACATCACAATAATTGTGTTTTGATATTATGAAAGCAACATGATACTTTCTAAATCTTCTGTTTAAAATTACAGTTGTTGGATCAGATGTAGACTATTTATATATTAAGTAGTTGTGAGGTTGGTGTAATTGATCAATATTGAAGCATATTTCTCAGAGCACTTCCCTAATGGGTTTAGGTAAGGCTCCCATGTCCTTACTCAGCAGCTTCTCTTCCATCTCAGCTAGCCAAAAATTCACATTGTAAAACTTGTCTTTCCCAAATTGGGAGATTCTGTTATTCCTGAGGTTATAGCTTGGCCTGTTTTTGACTGGCAGGAAGTCCTACCAAATCTTGATGCTTCTTCCCCATAACTGACAAACTATATTAGCACATTTATTAAAAATGCCATGCCATGTAGTGTGTCCCATATTGGGCTTTAGAATGACTAATCAGCCAGAAACCATGACTTTAATCATGGCGCTAATGCAGAACAGGCCTAATGAAACAAGTGGATTTGAGTGCTATAGGAGTGCAATTTTGGCACTCCGCTAATTAGCTAGCTGAAGGTTTGGGCCAGCTATAACAAGTGTTAACAACAGCCATCAGTGGGACAACCATGGACCGTACAGGGTGGGATTTCAGAACATTTGGAAAATGGAAAAATTATATAAAACAGCACATTTTTATCAGCTTGCTCTGGTTTAAGATTATTCATTCTTAAACAGTTTATGTCTCAATTGAAAAATCCCCTGATGGATTTATATTGATGGATACTTAAAAAAAACAATTTGTCACCACCTTCATTTTACCCAGATTTTATTTTGACATTCAAATTACTATTTGGAGTTGCTGAGTATCTAAAGCCTCAGAATGTTTGGTGATAATTAGGAATAGGATTCTCTAGGAGGCAGCAGTGCACCATCAATGGTGTCAGATACTCAGTAACTCAAGTGTGTGGACTTTCTTTGCAATGTAATTGTTCTTAGGCTGATGGAGCTTTACATTCCTGCAAATTTTTTTTTTACTGAGTCTCTTGATTTAAACTGAATATAACCGTATTCCTGCAGCATTTTTAAAAATGACAAGGCAGCTGAGTAACTTAGGACAAGCCACTCTTTCCCAGCTCTCTTCATCTCACAGATTAGTTGTGGTGGAGAGAAAAGGAATGGTTGCATTTAGTATGCTTCCTTGAGTAGTACAAAAAAAAAAAAAAACCCACGACATCTAGCTGGTTGATCTTAATGTCTAAGGTCATGTCTTTGTGTCTGCATTAGGGAACTCATTAATGGGATCACAGTGACAGATGAAAATGACAATACTCTGGGAAAGTCCAGGGTAAGTACCATTATCTTGGGACTTTGAGATCCTGGAATTGGTTTATTATTATTATTATTTTTATAAACAAGAACATTTAGAGTTATCTTTTCTACAGTATATGCCTGACTGCCTAAGAAGAGCCTTGTATGCTGATACATCAGGTTACAGCAAGTGTTATCTGTTGAATTGGGGTTTTTTTGTTCTCCCACAAACTCCCATGATGATTATTTCAGATGAAAAAGTAGATGGCAAGATTAATATTTCTTAAAGAGAGAGCAGCTTGGAGTTGTTGAACTGTCCAATACAGACTTCTGCAGCCTAATGCCCTTCCAGATTTATTGGGTTAATAACTCCCAGAATTCCCAGTTAGTGGGAATGCTAAGAATTGTGATTAAGGAATGTGAGATTACAGAAGAGTTGTGTTCCCAATCTTAGCAGCGTACAGATATGTCTTTTTAAATTCCCAGAATTTTCAGAATCGGTATTCTGGCTAGGACTTTCTGGAAGTCCAGACATCTGGACATTTCTTAGGTAGGGAAATACTGGTTCAAAGCCATTGAAGGTTTAAGGCAGCAACTTACTTCATCAAGATATAATGAAGTGAAAAGGATAATAATGGAACTTTTGGCATTCCTGAAGTATCTTGACTACCTGTGGTGAATATCTACCATTAGCTTGTGATATACCCTCAAACAAAATTTTTAGAGCTCTTCATTATATCCCTTTGACAAGAAAATTATTACCACCGCTTTCACTCGAAAAAGCAAATTTCATATGCTCTGTAGATTCTTTAATGTTCTTTGAGATGCTTTAATGTTCCTACTTTGTTACCAGTATTCCAAGTAACACATCTCTTTATATATTGGGAGTTCTTAACTTTTAGTACATAACCTCCTGTACAAGCTATTTTAGAGAAGTTATATCTAGTATTATTATTTATTGTTTATTTATACAGTGGCATCAGTTTTCATGGCATCTTACCGATAACCAGATGACAGGTCCCTGCTCACAGGAATTTAAAGTATAAAGTTTGACACAAGGGAGATAACAGAGAAAGTGGAGGCAGGGATAAAACAGGGTAAGATGTGTGATTCATAATGCAAAATTGTTAGCTTATTTATATCATTTTAGTTATTGGAACTAGAACTCTTAGAAAGACCAAAATTGTTAATGATGTTATAAAGCAGTCTGTTTCGTTGTTGTTATACTTCCTGCCATTCTTCTGTCCAGGAAAGAAAAACTACGCTTAGATTAAATTTACGGTAAAATAAAAGTTGGTAACAGATAAAATATTATCATAAAATGTATTATTTAATACATAATTAAAAGCATTATTCAAAAAATAGAATTGATGGTCACAGCAACTGATATAAAAGCAGCATAGGACTATCAGATCCTTGCTTTTCCCCCTTTTTCTAAAATGCATTCTGGCTGTTTTGGTGTTCTATATTTTATTTTGTAATATTGCTTTATAATCAAATACTGGTTTTACACATTTTAATTAAAAATTAAAGAATGTGCCATGGTTACTTCCATGCACATAGTATAGGGAGAAAAGGCAGCATTCTTGTGGGGAGCAATCAGCTGTCAGACAATTTAGGATGATGGATCGAATTAGTGACATTTAAAGGTAGAGATGCTTCTCGATTTTAGAGTAGAAAATTAAGATAGTCACAGTGCTTTAAACCAATAGAGGAGTAACAGACTGTTACAATATTCCTTCTTTTCTTGCTTTTACAGACACACATTTTTTCTTTTATTTTAAAACACCCTGCTATTTACTCCTCTTGCATTCCAGGCAACAGTTATCAGAGGGCCCCTTCAGCCACTCAGCAAGCCTCTGGGTCAACTGACATTTTCACATAATGTTTTTAGTAAAATATACAAGTTGTAGATTAGGTTACCAGCCTATACCACATGAATCTTCCCTGCAGCAATAATAACAATGGCACTTAGACTTATATACCATTTCACAGTGCTTTACAACCCCCTCTAAGTGGTTTACAGTCAGCATATTGGCCCTCAACAATCTTACTCCTCGTTTTACTGACCTTGGAAGGATGGAAGGCTAAGTCAACCTTAAGCCAGTGAGAATCAAACAGCCGAACTGCTGACAGTTGGCAATCAGCAGCCTTCAGTACTGCATTCTAATCAATGTGTCACCACAGCTCTTAAGGACATGATAATAATCTAGTTTTGGTATACTTGGCCCAGATGCCACAGTTGCAACCAAATCCAGTTAAAACTTCAAGTATGCTTACACTGTTTTGTGCAAACTTAAGATTTTTTAAAAAAATCTATACACTACCTTTCAAGCATCACCATACTGATGTTTACTAATTAGGAGAATACTGATTTTACTTAGTATGCATCACATAATGACCACAGATAGAAATAAAACACAAAATTAAAATCACCCTTCTGAGATGGTTACATTGGTTTCAATTGTCATAATAGTCATTATGAGGTTTTTGATGAAACCTGAGCTGTTTCTTGGTTTATGATGGGGTAATTAAATCTTGATTGTTGTATTATTTTGTACTAGTTAGTTAATAATCAACTCTCCATGAAGCATCTTTATGCAGTTTTTATTTATTTAAATATAGCATTTGATTTAATCCCTATATACAAAGCTCTGGATAATCTCTGATAGTCTCTTCAATAGAGTAGATAAAGAGTCAACAATTATTAATTTTAAGACCCATGAAAATAACTTAGTGCAGATTAAATATGTTTTTTTTAGATTTCAGTTCAAAAGGTTTAAGTAAATTGTATCCTAGTTTCCCTATTTGTCAACATTTATATCTATTCTCTAGTTCACACCTTTGACAAATTAAAATTCCATCTTCCAAGCTGCAAATAAATCTATTTCAGTCATAACTGCTGATGATGCATCTGGCCTGTCTCAGTCACAAGTAGGTTTAAAGCCCTTCCTTTTAACTCTTGACTCATATTGTAAAGACCCATCCTCCTATGTGCCAAGGTAGTGAGTGGTCTTTCCAGAGAGGTTTGCAAGATGTGGATATTATTGGACAGATAATGAAATCTTTGAACGAAGTTTAGAATCCACATTTCGCTGGGAAAAGAGATGGTAACTATATTTGTCTCACTATAAATATTTTTAGTATAGGCTTCCATTTGGCTTGAAGGTTTGTAATTATAAAATTCCAAGCTTCCGGAAACAGCATATTCTAAATTTCTAAGAGTTCCTCTGAGTGACTCTAACGCTTTATTGAATCTGGAATTTAGGCTAGGTTCTCTACAAACTCGCATGCAGCTCCAATGTTGAAAATTCTGGCTAAAGTTTATTTTTTACTTATGGCTCCCTTGCCTCTTTAGTCCTTTTGGATAGCTTTCTGTTGTCCTTGAAGTGGACCTTACATATTGTAAACTGTAAGCCCCATATTTGATCTTACTTGACCTTATTGAAAGAACTAAATCTGAACTGATGCAAAGTGTATTCAGTGCTGATAATTAGGAATACAGGTAGGCCTCGAACTTATGGCCACAATTGGGCCCATTTCTGTCGCTAAGTGAGACATTTGTTACGTGAGTTTTGCCCCATTTCTTGCCACAGTTGTTCAGTTAATCACTGCTGTTGTTAAATTAGTAACATGGTTGTTAAGTGAATCAGGCTTCCCCATTGACATCGCTTGTCAGAAAGTTGCAGAAGGTGATTGCATGAACCTAGTACACTGCAACCACCATAAATATGAGTCAGTTGCCAAGCGTATGAATTTTGATCACGTGACTATGGGGATGGTGCAACGGTTTTAAGTGTGAAAAATAGTTGTAAGTCCTTTTTTTCAGTGCCATTATAATTTGAACAGTCACTAAATGAACTGCTGTAAGTTGAGGATACTTGTATCTGAATATGACACCCACCTGTTATAGTGACCTCCATCTGGAGGACCTTTGATTCAACAATATTTTTTTTTAATATCTTGTTTTTGCCACACGCAAGAGCTTTTCCTTTGGACCAGTTTAATGCTCTAATTTCCATGTGGTCAATAAAGTTTTTTAAATATGTCTATTCAAGAGTATCCCTGCCTTGCTTGGTGGGAGAAATAGAGATGATTAGGTATGTATTGCTGCATCCCCTATATTGTATAGGTTGGAGCATAGCTATTATAATGTTCCTTTTATATAATTGCTTTAGTAGCCAGATGAAGAAAAGATTCTCTTCAATAGCAGGTTTGTCTTTAAGGAAGAGTGGAGACCAAATAGAATTGCCAAATGTTGCTGTCTGGGGCTTATTGTTTTAGGCTTCAATTCTTCCTTTTCTGCAAGTTGTTTGAAAATGGATGGACTCAGGTGGCATCCCACAGTGAATGAATAAATATATTAAAAATAGTTTAACTGTTTGAGAATTTTCTTTTACTGTCTTTTGATTGCCTTCCTAATAATATGTAACTAACCAATCTTTGACCATAAATAAAATACATATTTAAACATTTAATATCTTCTTGGAAAAATGTGGATATTGTTGCGGTTAACAGGCGTATTTGCATTTAAAGGACTGATCCCATATTGCTCTATTATGTTTGGATTATGTGATTGCATTGTTAATTAAAAAATCAACCCAATAAAAATGAAGGAAAAAAATAAAAATAAATACAAAATAAAAAATTAACCCAAAAAATTCCTTCCTGCCCTTTTTTACATGTAGCTATGATGTAGCTCAAAATATTCTAGCTACAAAAATATGTGGGGGTTTAATAGGTTATAATTTTAAATGCAGTTGAATACTTCTGAGCTACTCCTAGCAAACAGGAGATATCACTGGCTTTAATAAAGATTCCTAGTAAGCATTTTGTCCAGTGTTGAGATAAAGTTTGGGGAACTTGCCATTTAGGATTGTCCCACCAACATTGCCCTGCTTCTGAGGCTAGATATTCTGCAATGAATACTGTGTCATTGCTGTTTGCTTGTTTGTTCATTTTAGAGAGCTGCAATCAAGGGGATAACTCAGGTGGTGGTTTCCCGCATTGTTATGGCTGCTCCTGGCATGAGTAAGTGCTAAATATTTCTCTTTTGTTGGACTGTAATTTGGCATGTTAATTTAGAGGCAGCCATCAAAAAGTAAATATCCAGTACAAACTCTTAATAGAAAGCGATTAAATGAGCATCACAGTATCAGAACATTAACTTCAACATTTCATTATTTTACCATGACATTGGATGCAAAGATATAGTCATGAGGTTGATATCATGATGTACATTTCATCATTCACCCTCCTTGCATTGTCCTCTAGTGCAACAGCTTGGTGACCTCCACAAGGACTCCGAGCCAAGTTGATTGCTGCTATGTTGGTTGGGAATCCTGGGAATTGACATAGGGGACTCTCCATTAGTGAAGGCTACTCTGGTGGATTGTGCTAAAGGGCTCTTGAAACTATATTTAGGATTGGCTCTCATTCGTTATGATGTTTACAAGCTAGTAAGTGCTCATTAGTCAGATCCTGCTCCACATTAAAATCATAATTAGGTTCCCCAATGGTACTCTTCAAGCTGATGGCTAACATTCTATTACTTTCAGCCAACTGAGAATGATTGGGGCTTTAATCTACCCATTGAAAGATGCCAGATAGAGGAATTTCTAAACTGTGGAATTAATTTATTTAGGTTGTTAAGATTCAGATCTAAAAATTTAAAGCAAAATCCATTTACAATATTTTAACTCTGTGTATGGGTAAGTATGTGCATGGCTAAGTCCTGTAGGATACCAACAGAATTCATGAAAAAATGAAAGGAAGTTTGTTAAAAACACCTAGCTTCAAGTGTGGTAAGCATTTAACCATTAATCTTCTATGATTTAAAAGATTATGAACCTTTTAAAATGCTATTATGAGCCATGGTACAAACATTCACAGGTGTGATCAAAGCTGTTACTGAACAATATTATGTTCTACTTTCTTGGGAAATAAGCTACCAGATTTTCTGTAACATGTCCACATGTTGCATTTCCCCCCTAAATAAGGATACATTAGGATTATTAAGAATTATCCCAGAATATGGGAAGAAAGTGTTCATAACTCACAGAATTATTAGTAGTGGGGCAGTCCAGTGCACCTTATCTATTATATCACTGAGATGTTGGACAGAGTTGATCCAAGGAAAATAAAATCATTTGTTTTCTTTTTAGTTTTATTGCCTATTATCATGGAGGCATTAGAGAAATATCCATTCATGAAGGTAAGGTACTTGGGAAATGGAATGAATTACAGTAGTTTGTTCTTGCTGAAATAATAAGAGGTCAGAGATTTTAGATAGTTATGCAGATAACCAAATAGCTAGCAGAAGTTCTACGTATTCCTCACTTTGGCAATATAATACATTTGTTAAAGATTTGAAATAGATCATCTGCACATAACTCAGTAGCAAATCTACTGCTACCAACAGAAACAAGAAAAACAAGGCAAGCCTCCAATAGAAAATTAAGCAATTGTAACAAATTATTTATACTTTTTGGTTGGTTTTATTGTTTTTAAGCTCAGTTTTAATTGTTAGTTCTGTGGGGTCATGTATATGAAATAGGTAGTTTATATGTTTATTATATAAATAAATCACACAAATTATTAATTGTTATTGTGACTTTTAAAAAAAAGTCATTATAGACAGCCCTAAAAAGCATCCAGTTGCTACTGTTCAAAATTATATAGAATACCAGAAAAAGCTTGTTTGTTATACTTGCATACCACAATAAGGCTTATCGTGGCTTGTTGGGTTAAGTTAAGCATGCTATCAGAATTCATCTAATGATCATTTATTCAATAAATTAAAACATCCATAATAAAAATGAAAACAAGCCAAGTTCTAGCCACAGTAACTAAAAATACAATAAAAGCAGACAAGTTTAGGCATCTTATTATTCACCATAAAATTTCCAGAATAGCAATAGCAATAGACTTTGATACCGCTGCTTTATAGTGCTTTACAGCCCTCGCTAAGCGGTTTTACAGAGTCCGCATATTGCCTCCAACAATTTGGGTCCTCATTTTATCCACCTCAGAAGCATGGAAGGCTGAGTCAACCTTGAGCCTAGTGAGATTTGAACTGCAAAATTGCAGTCAGTCAGCAGTCAGTCAGCAGAAGTAGCCTGCAGTACTGCACTTTAACTACTGTGCCAACGTGGCTCAGAATAGCTCAGTTTTCAAAGCTTTCTGGTATGTCAAAACTGGAGCCAACTTACTTTCTAATGAGACAGTATTCTGTAATATAAGGGTTGCTACTAAAAAGCAGCACCTATAAGACTCTACTCCAAGGGTGTCAATCTGGTGTCCCATGGGCTGGATGCTTCACGCGCAGGCTATACCCACCCCGACTTTGCAAAAGCAAAAAACATTGTGATACGTTATGAATTCAGCCTTTTAGTCCCCTTCAGTTCTTAAAAAGCTTCTAGATAACAGATCAAGAGATTAATAGTGTCTCCATACTGGCTAAGCATATTATTTAAGCATATCAGCATATTGCTGATACTGAACCCTAAACTGACGGGCTTGTTGTATCTAATCAACTTTTTGTGCTCTTGGTTCCCAAAAAGAGATTTGTATTGTTAGTTCTCTTTATTATCTCAGCCCTAATTCTAGAAACTGAAAGTTTGAATTCTTACTTTCTTGGAATCATCTCACGCATATTGTTTTCTTGGCAGAAAATCCAGGTTCTCCATGCTCCCTTGCAAACAGTTCTTGTTGGAGGATTGTAAGTATTCTGTATCATGCATTACTTTCAGAAGCCAGTGCTGTAATTCCCGGTGATTTATGAAAAGCCACCCATTTTATAAGGAATTTGGGGGAGGGGGGTACCAGAAGATTTTTTTTGCATCATAGCATTAAAATATAATATGAACTCAAGAACTGTGGATTGAAAAGTAAGTTTGTGGCTTAGGATATGTGTGGGATATTTAACAAGCAATGGCTTAATGCTTGGTCAAGCAACCATGGTTAAATGCAAATTTCATCTGTATTTATATGTGGAAAAGAAAAGATATATGTTTGCATTGAATATGGGAATGGGCATCAAACTGCTTTAAAATTCAGTGCATCTTGTTGTAAAGAATCCTGCCAAATATATAACTTCTGCTTAGCTGTTTTGAACCTGAGAACGCAGATCTGGATTCCCTATGGAGAAAAAAAATGTTGGCCTTTCTTTTTAATAATCTGCCTTTGCCTTGCAGCCTTGTGTTCATGGTCCCAGTTGCCTGCGCACTTTTCCCACAGAGAAGGTACCAATCTCTTTTCTGTCCTTTTGTCCCTCCTGACTGCCCTATACAATTTGTATATAATCTGAACTAGAAAGGCATGGGATTGGTGGGGGGGGAGGCGCTGCAGGACCAGCACTCCATAAAGTTAGCCCTAGGGATCCTTGGAATTGAGTGAGCAAACTGTCTTATGATGCAAAATCTACCCCTTACTTATTTGTATGTGAATGTCACAACACACTTTTCATCATATTGCTGTTATTGTGGCTAACTGCAAAAAGCTATGCAGTTATTAGTTTGGATATAAGTCCCATCATCCTCAACAATGGCTACACTGGCTCTGGATGATGAGGGCCATTCCAATGCTTCTGGACTACATCAAGTTGAAAAAGCTAATGTGGGAATTATTCCTTCTTATCTAGAGAGTAATTATTTATGCTGACCCGTGACAGGAGGTTTCACCTACATATTGGGAGCCATTCTTTTGTATAGAATAGTTCTGCCCACTCATGTACATTCTCATTTAAAGATAAACTTTGAAAACATGCAGTATATTATTGCTTCCCAAATCCAACCACAAGAAGCTGTGACTGTGACTCGTTGTGTTTGAATTCCTAGGTCAATTGTAAAAAGAGGCCTTGCAGCATGGAAGCTTGATTTAGAGCATTCTGTGGTTTCCAAGTGCCTTTCATGGTCAGGGCTGGCCTAAGACAGCTCACTGCATGAAGAAGAGAAGTGATTGGCACCCACTTCCCAAGTCTTGTCATTTCAATTCAACCTTGCTTGATTATTGCAGCGGCACTCACTCATTTCGTTGTGGAAACAATGAGGGAAGCCCTTATTTTGCAAGTAAAATTATCAGCTCTGTCTTACACCACAATTATCTGTGACAGAGCTCATAATCGATTTTTGTCTCCTCTGCCAATATTACGTCACACCAATAACACACTTTGGGCCAGTATCAAGCAGCCTTTAGTACTTAGGGGAACAATGTGTTTTCTTTTTCCCCCCTCTTTTTAGTTCAATTGCACTTTCACACCTGGAGCCTGAACTCAGAGAACGAATTGTAGCTGAACATGGGGACAAAGTGACTTTTGCCTATTTTAATAAGGGTTTATGAGTGAGAACTGCCTGGACTTGGTGCCTATGGACTTCTCCTGGACAAAAACCTTTAAAGGGTGTTATCAGGAACAGAGCTCAGAATATTCCAGGAAGAGCAGCACTCCATCTCCTTTCTTTTTTTCTTTGTGTGTGTTTGTGTGTCTGGGTATAGAGAGAACTATCTGGGCAAATCTGAGCCTTTCTTTCTGTTACATCTTCATGGTGACAAAAGTATGGGTTTTGGAATATGTCATTTTCTGCTTTATGGCAATGATGAGAATGCATTACTTGTAGCCAATTAGTCAGCAATGGAATTACCGTATTTTTCAGAGTATAAGATGCACCAAGGTTTTGAAGAGGCAAATTAAAAAAAATATTTTTTTGCACTCTGCAAACCTCCCCAAAATGGCCCGTTTTTCACGAAAATGGGCCCATTGTTTTTCCCAAAAAAGGCATGAATAGCCTTTAGGGGGCTTGCAGAGTGCTCCAGGGGGGTGGCCTTCCCCCAAAATGAGCAAAAACCCCATTTTTTTGCAAAAACAGGCCCATATTTTGTCAAAAAAAATTGCATGCATAGCCTTTAGGAGGCTTATAGAGTATTCCTGGGGGCTGGGAGGGCAAAATTGAGCGAACAAATGGCCCGTTTTTCACTCATTTCTGCCTTCCCCAACCCCCAGGAGCTCTCTGAAAGCCTTCTACAGGCTCTGCAGAGCCATTTTGGTGAAGTGGGCGGGGTTTCAGAGGCAAAAAATGCTGCATCCAGTGTATAAGACGCACCCAGATTTTGGGCCTCTTTTTTGAGGGGAAAAAGGTGCGCCTTATAGTCCGCAAAATACGGTACTTGGAAGCTGTTATTCCAAGCCTTAAATCCGCCTTGATCCTTTGGGGGCACAAAATATTTCCTCAAACATATTCCTTTGTGTTTTGAAGACCATAACTAAGTGTCTCAAATCCAAAAAGGAACCTGCAGCTCCATACACAGATACTTAGGAACAAGTTCTTCGTAACTCAGGAGAGCCACTTTTGGGGGGGAAAAATCCCATAGCGCTGCATTTTGATTTAGAAATTAATTTTTAACATCAGTTCATCCTACTTCACCCATCATAAATACTGCTTTTTAATTGAACCAAACCATATAATTAAAGTGCATTATTAATCAAGGCATTTAAGATTATATTATCATGTTTAAGATGACAAATTAGAAATTTGTTCATTTTGTAGGTATATTCTCATCTAGCTGCTGATGCTTTGTTAACATTAATTGCTAACAAATGTTAAATAGGAACCTTGCTAGAAAGCATAATTATGCAGTCTTACAATAGATGTAATATCCTTTAAATTATGTATTAGTTCAGTTTGGCAACTTCATCTTCAATCATGTACAAATGAGCAGTATTTCTGAAAACAGCTGGTCTGCTTGATTTTTTTTTCCTGAACTTGTCAGTAATTTTCCTTAATTTATATGCTGTTTTAGGAAATCTAGCTAGAACAATCTAGCATCCTTTTCCCACAGTGCACTGGAAGATACCCCCCTGGGTATCCATGTCCCCTTAAATTGGACATGAAAGTGTACAAATATGAGTCTTCCCTTAACAGGATATTCTTTATTGCATGCTTCAAAAGCTTTCCTGCATCTGCTTAATTAGCATGAGAACTATTTTTATTTTCCTTAAAATCATGATAGGCTACCTTTTGTGACACATGGGGGTTGATTGAATTAGACAGAAATGTATGTGTTTTTAAATAAAAAGAAAGAACTTTTAGCTACAGTTGCTATTGACAACCTAAATTTTGTAAGTAATTCACCAAAGTAGCATGGAAGATTAGGGCAAGGGATACCTGGAGCTCCTTAGTGCGGTTTAGTCTTGAGATTTTGCAATCATTAAAAAGGGAAAAGATGCTTTTATAACCTGAGGGATTAGTCTGAAGGACAACTTACCTTAAGTGATCTAATAGTGAATTATTCCAATGATTACTGTACATGCCTTTTACAGGGCTAGATTAAGGCCAACTGATGCTCTAAGCATGGCCCAACAATGGTGGTTCTCATCCCTCCAATTGCTCAACTGACAAAATATTAAGACTCAATAAGCTCTGTAAAGTTATTTTGTGCATGGCAGTGAAAAACTTAAGGGCATATTACAGGTAGTCCTCAACTTACAACCATAATTAAGCCTAAAAATTCTGTTGCTAAGTGAGACATTTATTAAGTGAATTTTGCCCTGTTCTATGACCTTTCTTGCCACAATTGTTAAGTAAATCACTGCAATTGTTAAGTTAGTAACATGGTTGTTAAGTGAATCTGACTTTCCCATTGACTTTGCTTGTTAGAAGATTACAAAAAGTGATCACATCGTCCTAGGATACTGTAACCGTCAAAAATATGAACCATTTGCCAAGCATTCAAATTTTGTTCATGTGACCATGAAGCTGCAATGGTCGTCAGTGTGAAAAATGGTCGTAAGTAACTTTTTTCAGGGCCGTTGTAACTTTCAACCATCAGTAAAATGAACTGTTGTTAAGTCGAGGACTATCTGTAACTAGGGGGAAAAGTGGTGTTCCCCTTCCCTTGGTGCCTCACGCACATGCTTATTTTGCTTAATGGTCAATCCAGGCTTGACTTGTGTACCTATAAATATTTGGACCTACTTCCTAGTCAGGAAGATACTGAAGAGATGGGGAAAATATTGGTTTTATCACAGGAGGCAGCTGATATCAAAAGTGTTCTGAATCAGAAGCAGACAAATGGTTCATAAATATTGATTAACTTATTCTCTACAAGCTTAACTGGTTCTTTTTAAAAAGCCATTTTATACGCAGTGGCATTCACCATGTCTTTTTACAGGAAAACCTGTACATTAGTACTATTAAAATTCCCCTCCCTCTGTTGTGAATTTCCTATTTTGATTGAATAAATCCAAATGTAAGTTGTTGCCAATGAGAAAATGTCCCTTCTCTTTACATTTTCACTATGCAGTGTTTTATTTTTCACTTGTTGTTTGTTGTTATTTTTTAAATCATATTTTGGAGCCTTCTCTCATAAGAAAGATGGTTCAGGTCTTTTTGAAATTATTTTTAGTTCTACGGGACAGGTAATCCTTGACTTATGACCACAGTGGAGCCCAAAAGTTCTGTTGCTAAGCGAGTCAGTTAAGTGAATTTGCCCTGTTTTACAACCTTGTCATAGATGTTAATTGAATTTGACTTCCCCATTGACTTTGCTTGGCAGAAGCTTGCAAAAGATAATCATGTGATTTTGGAATAATGCAACCATCATAAATATGAACCAGTTGCCAAGCGTCTGAATTTTGATCACATGACCATGGGGATGCAGCAGTCATAAAGCTATAAAACACTTTTCAGTGCCATAGTAACTTTAAAATGTCACTAAATAAATGGTTGTAAATCAAGGACTACCCTAACCTTTTTGAGATAAGGTAACTCCAATGTTTATGCTGTATTACAAGTGTGGTGCACCATGTATACCAGGAATTTACAGGAACTTCCTTTGGGTTATTTGTTAATAATAAGCAACATGGTGCTGTGTTTGCCTTTCTGGAGCTATCTCTACCAAACACTTTTATACTTTTTTGCCAAAAAGTATAGAGTATCAATCTTTAGTAAATGCTAGGAAATCAAATTTGGAGCCTGCTAATTGTGTTGATTTGTTCATTTGTTTTAAAGAGAGATTTCTTTTCAGACGATTTAGCAATTGCCCAACTCAGGATCTTGTTTTCTTAGCTTTTTTTTTGGGGGGGGGGGGGTAAGCACATATTACATTTGCATAGAATGTGTAGGCACAATTTGTAAGGTTTATGAATGGATGCAAGAAACAACATCGTAAATTCTTTGCTGTTTTGAGCTTCATGGATAGACAAAGACTCTATTGTTACCCTTATCCCAACATCTGCACCATGGACAATGCAGGTTTACCTTCCAGAGACGGTTGTTACAATTTTAATAATATTGTATCACATACAAATAGTATGTGCAAAATCTGTTGAGCACGTGAAATAGGTTTTCTTTTATGATTTTTGAATACTTTGTGTCATCTCTCTCTCCCCCAATTTGGCACCATCCAAATACGGAATTTCAACACAGCGGAATGCATCATATTGGGGAAGACTATGCTTTAAAAACGCTTATTCTTATGCAATCTATTTTAGATTCAGAATATTACCAGAGCAGGTGAAATGCTGCACCTGGCATTATTAATCCAGTGTCTATCCACATCTCTCATTGAAGAGTTGTTCATTTGATACCCTTGGTCTGGCGACTGGTTCATCTGTCCCTTGCTGATAATTAAATGCTAGCATTATTTTAAGTCTGTGATTTACCTTACATTAAATGTGTTGTGATTGAATGCAAACATCATTTTGCAAATAATTTTTGAAGTAAATGACAGAATATGACTATTGTTGTTTATGCTGGTGCTAGCCAAAATTTGATATATTAGACAGCAAATATTGAAAGATTTTGGTGATTTTGTTTTAGCTCTTGACCATTCAAAATGAAATAAAACACTGTGATTTTAAAAGTTGTCTGACTTCTCTTTTATAAATCTTGGAGCCATCTGTTAGCTTGAACAGAGCTTCTATTTTATAGAAGATATGTGGCTGATCTATGCAGGGCTGCAGATACAACTTCAGATAGACTTTGCACTTCCATAAAGATGAAAAAATGGTACTTCCTGTCTCTAAGACAATACAGATAAGATTTGCTCATTGGGCAATATAGATCATCCTAAATAAAACATATGCAGTTAAATACCAGCTATCAGTGGAAATTTATTTATTAAAGTATTAAAACAGTAAATGTTAGACAGGATCAGAAAGATCACTGGAATGTCCTTGGATGAGCTGTGGATTATCACCAGGGATAAACTGAAATGGCATACAGTGGTCTTTACAATTAACAGGGCTTGAGTGTAACTTGACGGCATCTAACCAACAAATACAGAGTAATGGTCTATTTTAAACATTGTTTGCAGGTTAGCAAAAATAATGTTCTACACAAATATTCTTGTGTATCACAATAAAATACTCTTACAGCCCATAGGGACATCACATCTCAATGTTATGGCAATATAGATTAATCCAATAAAGATGATGAATAACAAGAGGACAGCAAAGGTAAGTCAATCATATAATGTATGGGCTTAACTTTGAAAAGGTTAATTCACTTATGTGTATCACATGGTCTGCACATGCAAATCCATGATTTGGTGATAGGTTGATTAATATCAACGCTCTTCGAACATTCTAGACAGACTCTTTCAGCTGCATTCCATTAAGCTATAATATGCTTAGCAAGATTATGTTTTATGAACCAACTCTTGCTCCAGTCCTTTTCGTTTTTAACTGTTGGATGCTAGCTGTCTATGTTTTTGGTTGAGGAAGGCCTGGCTGATAGTCCAGTGACTCTGCCAACTTCCTGTCCTCTAGGGTGCAAATTCTAAGTTCCAAGATCATGTGATTTGATTTTTCATCAAGTAAAGATTAATCCATCTTCATGTATTTAGCACTACCCATTTATCTCATCCAATGAATTATCAATGGTAACTACAATCGCCAATAAATTGAATTCCATAGCTATAGCTTAACAACAGATATAACTATCATAATATAATACTCATAATAATTTGTGGTATGTTGATATATTCCTGTGTTAGCTGCAAAAAAAAGTAATGCAGCAGCAGCAACATTTCAGAAACCAAAGCTATGATTGAAATCCTAATACTTATCTTGTTTGATTGTTGTTCCTGAAGCTACATGTTAAAAGGGATGAGATTCCAGTCTCTGTTAAGAATCCACCTCTCTTTGAGGTAGAGAATTACATTAGTTGGCTGAATTGTTTATCTCTCTTTTATAACTCTCTGTCTCTATTTTGGAGTGAGACAGCTAGTTCATTCATGCTTTCATTTCAGTTCATAATCCTACTGATCACAGATCACATAATCCTACTGATATGTGTCTGGCCAGTATCCTTTCTTTCTCAATATAAATATAACAAGACAAACTTTTAACAATTCTTCCAAAATGGCTAGTACTATCGCCTCTCAAATTGTATGAAAGGACAATAATATTTTGCCTCTGCCTATTCTATTACTCTCATGCTGTCTCAAACACAGTATTTTGTAAAGGCTAAATGGTCCAAGAAACAGAGGTTCCTTACAGTAACAATGAATAGGTGTCAAGCAACACTCTGAACAACAACCAGCTATCAGCCTGTTAGGACACACAGGCAGGAAAAGAAGATGGTAGATTTGAACATGGATATTATTGTTATTATAATGCAGCATTTTCTAGAACTTAGGTATCCCTAATAAAGCTAGCTTATCAAACAGCCATGTGTTGAATTTCTGCCTTTTAATTCTTGAATTTGACAATGCCCTAGATAAAGCTTGACATCTTGGGGAGGTAAGCAGAATATTCTTTACCAAGCAGGACAGTGTGTTGAACAGACCAAGACTGTATAAATGTATTTATTAGACAGGTGCCTAACTCACAGATGAATCTAGGCAGCTTACAACATTAAAACTCCACAACAGAAGAACTCATATTCCTTCCCCTGTATGGGAGCAGCAACATAAATCAATCACTTGATTGGCTTTATCTCCATTTGTGGTCCCAAGGTCCACTGACAAAACCACATCTTCAGGGTCTTTCAGAAAAGCAAGACCTGGGTTTTTGTATAATATTAATTCAGTTGATCTTGAAATGGAGAATTTGAATTTAAAATTGGAAATTATGTACCTTCTTATATTCTTATAGACCAATAATTGATTATGAATAAACATTTCTTAAATTGAATCCCTGAAATAAATTAGATTGCAACCCTATTGTTCATTTCCTAAGACTACCATTGAACTCAGGACTAAGTTCATACATCATATTAAATCATTAAGTCTTCCTCATTTTGGCTTCGTATAGTCTGTAAATCAAACTACTACACTTTGTAAACCAGAGTTAATCCCTTTATGGCAATTGGAAATTCAGCCTACACTTTCCCTTTCCCAAGGAATGTGGGTGCACCAAATTTTCCACAACTTTTCTGCTTTTGATTACTTTATATTAAGCAGCCTGTTATTTTCCCCCCAGGTTTTTCCTTCTCTTTTAGCTATGTAAATGTCACCAGTCCAACAAACACTTATTCTATGGCAGTCTCTGTTCTCCCCACCATTTCAGTTCTTTGATCAGATCAGTTATCTGATTCTGAAACTACTGAGAAGAGTAAAATAATAGAATATTAAAGGCATAATTAAGTGTCTTATCTATTTTCTTCCTTCTTCCATCATTTTAGTTCCATTTTAGTTAGGATTATGTATCCCAGCACAATATAATTCAGTACTGTGGTATCAGTGTAGCTTGGCCTCTTCAGAAGTTTTGGATTACAGAAGTCAATCTTTACTAGAGTAGAATTTCAGATTGTATATAATTTTGAAGATAGCAATTCCAGAATTTGGAGCAAGTTGTCTTTGAAAATAAAAGCAGAACGTGTATTGAGATATCCATTGTTTTGAATTTGTTTCAGTTAGTCACAGCCTTTCAATTATTTTGGCTTTTTTTCCAGGCATGCCAATAATAAAAATAATTGCATTTTAGTGCCACAACATAAACAAAAATCTTATATATTACCTTGGCTGTACAGTTCTTTTGGATTATTATAAACTGCCAGGAGTCCCTGAGATTTGGTAGTATACTTATACAGTATGATTAATAAATTGATAAGTCAAAATTTCAGCATTTTTTCTGAGTAATCTAAGCGAGGCTCTTAATGCACAGACAATTAAAATGGAAGATAAATTTAGAGATAATAGAGAGGAGAGAAAAGAGGAAATAAAAGAAATGAAAGAAGAAATTAAAAGTGAAATTAAAAGTGAAATAAAAGGACTTAAACAGGAGTTGTATGAGAAATTTGAGGCTAAGGTTGATAAAATTAGAGACGACATGCTGAGTCTTGTAACTGTATTAACAGAACATATTTCTGGAGTGGAAGATACTTTAGAGGTTCTTAATGATGCCAATGCTAACTTGACATTGAAAACAGAGGTGGTGGAACAAAAAGTGGAAAATGCTGAAAAAGAAATTATTATGATACAGTACCGACAAATGGAGTTCGCATTAAGAGTAAGGGGGCTGCGTGAGGAGAAACAGGAGAACCTGAAACAGATCCTATCGGAAGCTTTTGACCGCCTGATGGGAAGACCAGGGACCAATCAAGGCTGGCAAATTGACAAAGCTTACCGCGTCAACTCCTGGCTGGCAAAGCAGAAGCAGCTTCCTCGAGACATCGTTATATATTTTACTACAAGAGAGTTTAGAAATATGGTACTGCAAGCATCTTATAACAGTAAGCTTCAAATTGGCGGTCAAGACCTGGTTGTTTTGAAAGAGATACCACCTCCAATGTTAAGAGCCAGGAGAGACTACGCTTTTTTGGTCGAAGAACTCAGAAATCGTCAGATACAGTATAGATGGGATGCACCATTTGGCATCATATTTACATTTGATAAGCAAAGGTACCGCCTCAACTCTGTATGGAAAGCCCGAGATTTTTATTATAATATATTGAAGGCCGGACACCCTGCACCATCTGGACCCAGAGAAAGACCACAAGAAAGACAGGATAGACAGCAAACTACACAACCATCAGACAAGATGGAGCATCTTTCTTCTCTAGAAGTGCAAGGTGCTATGGAACCAAGACCTAGCCGCATGACTACTAGACGTATGGAGAAACAAGCTAAAAAGCAACAGCATCAACAATCATCGGCCATCGATCAAGGATCTACAACAACAAATCTGGAAGCAATGGGAGGAGCTAGACCTAAGGTTAAACAGGCCGTGCAGGAAGCTCTAAAAATGCTTCAACCAACCAAAAATGACAACTAAGATTTTAACATGGAATGTCAATGGACTGAACTCTCCACAGAAGAGGAAGAAAATATTTCATTATCTCAAACAGTTTAAGAACGATGTAATTTGTTTGCAAGAAACTCATATCAAGTCAACTGATCAAAAATATTTGATCAACTCAAAACTTGGTCAACATTTTGCAGCTTCTGCTATGGAAAAGAAGAATGGTATAGTTGTATACTTAAGAAAAGATATGAAAGCTGAATTAATAGAAGCAGATCCCTTCGGAAGATATATTGCTTTAGACTTAATCTTAGAAGGGAAAAAGACATTACTTTTGGGAATTTATGCTCCCAATCAACAGCAAGATAGATTCTATAGAAATCTTCATGCTAAATTAGTACAGTGGGACTATAGTTCCTGTATACTATTGGGTGACTGGAATGGAGTGATAGACACTAAGAGAGATAAGAAGATTTCCCGCCTAAATACCAAGATGCGAGCAAAGTTACCCAAATCTTTCTTTGACATTATGGATGATTTTGAATTGAGAGATATTTGGCGAGAAAGAAATGCAGAGGAATATGACTTCACTTTCTTCTCGGACAGGCATCAATCCCTTTCAAGGATTAATTTTATCCTAACCACTAACGATTTGCTTTCTAGGGTCAAGAAAACAAAGATTGCAGTTAGGGTCCTTTCTGACCATAATCCAGTTTGGATGGAGTTGGGAAGGGTAGTGCAGGCAAGAAGGTCTTGGAGATTGAATGAAAACTTATTTAGATATGAAAAGTACATTAATGATTGTAAAAAATTACTATCTGAATATTTTGTTTTGAATATGAATAAGGGTACATCTATGGAATTTGTATGGGACGCAAGCAAAGCGTACATGAGAGGAGTTTTGATGAATATAAATAAAACACATAGAAATAAGCAAGGGTTAAAACGAACAGAACTGGAAGAGGAAATTAAGAGAAAAGAGCTGGAGTTAACAATGAACCCAGACGATACAAAGGTTAAGGAAGCTATTAACATATTAAAATCTCAATTTGACATGTTGATCTCTGACCAGGTGGCTACTAATCTATTATATGCAAAACACAATACTTTTTGTAATGCAAACAAACCTGGCAGATGGTTAGCTTATCAGATTAGGGAAAAAAGGAAAACTCGAAATATATCTAAACTGTTTTACAGAGGGAAGGAGGTGTTTCAACAGGAAGAGATTCAAAAGGCTTTCTGGGAATTTTTTACAGAACTGTATAAAGGGGATAAAATTAATGGTTTAGACATAGACAAATATTTAGACAAAGAGAGAATACCTTCAGTTAGAGAAGAACACAGGCAAAAATTGAATCAACCAATAACCTCGGGGGAAATCCTGCAGGTAATTAAGCAATTAAAGTTAGGGAAAGCACCAGGTACAGATGGCTTGACAGCGGTTTACTATAAAAACTTACAGTTAGAAATGGTAGAACCTCTTAGAGAATTATTTAATATGATTCAAACGGAAGGTAAAGTCCCTCCATCTTGGAAGACAGCGTTTATATCTTTGATACCCAAAGAAGAACAAGATAATACTCAACCCAAAAATTATAGACCTATTTCATTACTGAATGTAGATTATAAAATTTTTACTAAAATATTAGCAAATAGGTTAATGTTGGTCATTCAACAATTGATACATACGGACCAAACAGGTTTTATACAAGGGAGACAGATGAAAAGTAATGTTAGATTAATTATTAATGCATTAGAATATTTGGGAAAGAACAACCAGATCCCTGCTGCGTTTATATTTTTGGATGCTGAGAAGGCCTTTGATCGAGTTAACTGGCAATTTCTGTTGAAGATACTGCAAAAAATGCAGATAGGAGATAATTTTCTACAGTCAATTAAAGCAATATACCAACAGCAAACAGCACAAATTATAGTCAATGGAAGTCTAACAGACTCTTTTCAAATTGGAAAAGGTACAAGACAGGGCTGTCCTTTGTCCCCATTATTGTTTATTATAACTTTGGAAGTATTGTTGAATAAAATACGGGGCTTGGATGGTTTAAAAGGGATCAAGATTAGGCAGCAAGAATATAGAGTCCGCGCTTTTGCGGATGATTTGGTCATAATATTGGAACAACCGCAGGAATCTAGTATGGTTTTAATGAATATGATTAATCAATATGGTCAAGTGTCGGGCTTTAAAATAAACTTAGGAAAAACCAAAATATTAGCTATAAATATGAATATTAAACAAAAGGAAGAATTAGGAGTGATGCTAGGATGTGAGGTAGTTAAAAAAGTTAAATATCTTGGAGTTAACATTTTAACTTCAAATGGGAAATTATATAAGCATAATTATGAACCACTTTGGCATAGCATACAGACACAGATGAAAAAATGGGAGAAATTGCACTTATCTTTGCTGGGTAGGATAGCGGCAGTGAAAATGAACATTTTACCAAAATTTTTATTTCTCTTCCAAATGTTACCTATACTTAAAAAAGATGCGAACCTTTTAGAATGGCAGAAGGGTATCAACAAATTTGTGTGGGCAGGAAAGAAGCCGAGGGTAAAGATGAAAATAATGCAAGATGTACGTGAGAGAGGAGGATTGAAACTACCTAATTTAAAAATATATTATGATGCAGTGGTATTATCTGCAATTAGTGACTGGATTCACTTAACCAATGATAGAATATTGAACATTGAGGGACACGATCTGGTATTTGGTTGGCATGCTTACCTGTTATTCAACAAAAAATTGGATAAGAACTTTAAAAGTCATATTTTAAGAAATGCTTTATTGCGGGTCTGGAAGAAATATCAATATAAATTAAATGACAAGATACCCATGTGGGCAATTCCTAGACACGCAATTGAAAATATGAATACAGCACAAAAACAGGACAGAATTACCTACAGACAGCTTCTTACCTCGGAAAGGGGGGTATTACAATTAAAATCTTTAGAGGTATTAAAAGAGGAGAAGGTAGTTCAAACATGGTTCCAGTATGGGCAATTACAGGCTAGGTGGAAAATAGATCAAAAAATTGGTTTTATTCAAGTTGAGGATAATTTGTTTAAACAAATAAGAGATCAAAGCTTAATGCATATAAAGAGGATATATAATGTATTAATACAGATGGATTCGGAAACAGAATTAGTTAAAGATTGTATGATAAAATAGGCTCAAAATATTGAGGAACCAATAATGTTGGATACATGGGAAAGAATCTGGGTAAGAAATGTGAAATTTACACAAGCTCAAAATCTGAGAGAAAATTTTTACAAGATGTTCTATAGATGGCATTTAGATCCTAAAAAGTTGGCTTCTATGTATCCGAATGTACAGCCTAAATGTTGGAGATGTGGTTCTCTCGATGCTACATATTATCATATATGGTGGACCTGCCAAAAGGTTAAAGCATTTTGGATAAAAATATGGTGGGTCATGCAAAATGTTTTTAAAAGAAGGATAAAGTTTAGTCCTCAGTTATTTTTACTAGGTATATGTACTGACTTTACAGTGGTAGAGACCAATTTGACTCTGCACCTGATAACTGCAGCAAGACTGTTGGTGGCGCAATATTGGAAGAAGGAAGACTTGCCTACAATTCAAGAATGGACATTGAAAGTAACAAACTTAGCTGAAATGGCTAAAATATCGGCATATCTCAAAGATCATTCAAATGAGAGATATAAACGAGACTGGAAAAAATGGATTGACTATATACAAAATAAATACGGGACTAAGAAATTCCAGTTAGCCTATGCTTAAGATCAGAAATGATTTAAATTGTTTAAAGTTAGTTCAGTAAGAAGAAGCTAAGGTCAATCTAGAATGTCATTAATTTCTTTATTTCTTTTTTCTCAATAGATTTTAGACTGTGTTAGTTAAAATTCTATACCGTGTACGGGTTCTGGGAAGTCGGGGGGGGGGGAAGGAGGAGGGGGGGTGGGGGGGTGGAGGGAGGGAGGGGTACACACAAAAAAAATTGTACTTCAATGTTTTAATGATTGACAAATGATGACATATTTGTGGTTTTTTTTTAAAGAAAAATAAAAAAGTTCTGTTAAAAAAAAAAAAAAATTTCAGCATAGTTATACCACATATTTATTTGAATTCACAAATGAAATCTTACATGGTATGACAAAAAGCAATTATATTGGCAGCGTATGAATATGAGGTAAGAAAGAACTTTGTATTGTTTAATAGCCTACCATTGTCTGAGTTCACTAAACAACTTATACCCAAACCAAACAAATTATAACACTATTTAGCATAAAGTATGATCCAGTCACTGTTCTTACTAATCCGACTGGTATCATTCCATGCTTAAAGCTGGAAAAAATAATAAGCAAAACCCATACTTTGTTTTTCTACCTTTCTGCAAACAAATAAACAAAAATAAGTTCTTGTTGTATTAATGGCATTGATTCCTATAGGAAAAACACCCAAGGCAAGCCAAGCCTGAAGTTGTACATACACGCTGGATATGTACTCCTATCCAAAAGTGCTACATGGGCCACCATTAACAAGATAGTACTTGAACATACGGTATGTGCCAACAATATTTCAATCTAGTGTGCCAATCCCTGGGCCATGAGATGCCAATCAACTAGCTTGTTTACAGAAACCAGGCAATTACTAGTTTGATTGTTGGTAATTGTAAATGTCTGGAACATTTCATCAGGTCCTGAAAACTGAACAATTTCAGTTAGAAATAAATCATGGGTAGACATCTGGGCCTATTAAGTCATGAGGAGAAAGCAAATCCATCCTTTGCAATCCTCACAGTTCCAGTGTCAAGTGCGACTTCGTTTAATAATCAGGAAAGAAACCACTCAACTCCATTTGTTTAAAATTAAGTGTACTTTTACTAATTAGAAACGAACAGTAGCGAAGCTAAGCTGAATCTGGTTAATTAGACGCGAAAGCAAAGAATATCATGTATAATTCAATCCCCTCCCCTTGGCACCCCAGTCCATAGTCCAATGATAATTCACCCAACTGTCAGGTAGGAGATATCTTCAAAACACATCACCAGGGTGGAATGCTGGACAGTTAACTTTGGCGGGAAACTCCCTTCCTCCACATGCGCAGTAAGATGGTCAGGCAGTGTCTAGAATCTTCCTCCAGCACATAATGATTTCCCTCCCAAATACCATGCCCCCCCTCCCCGTTTCAAAGGCAGCCGAAGCAGCAGCAAAACAGAGGCTGACATCCGGCCCTCCTCCAGAAAAGGGCGGTCAGACCTGCAGAAACGAAAAGAACACAAACAAACCGACAGACAGCACCACATGGAAGAGAGAAAGGGTAAGGGAGAAAAACAAAAAAAAGGAAAATTAGGAGATTGTCCAACTATCAGGGCTTGTCAGGATAGGCAGAGTAGAACTTGTGGAGCAGACGAGGCGCTCGAACATGGGATCCGTCAACCCATTCAGTGTGAGACGGGGGGAAATGCTTCCAAGCCACCAGGTACTGAACACGGTTCCGCCGCCTACGAGAGTCCAGAATCTCATGGATTGAATTGAATTGAATTTATTATATTTCTATGCCGCCCTTTTCCCCGAAGGGGACTCAGGGCGGCTCACAACCCAAGTCAAGGGGGAAGAGTACAAATAAGGAATAAAAAGACAGACAAAACAATACCATAGTTTAAAAGCACACAACAACCATACCATTTGAGGGGGGGACAAGACTCATTAGCCCCAGGCCTGTCGGAATAGCCAGGTTTTAAGGGCTTTGCGGAAGGCCTGGAGGGTGGTGAGGGTTCGAATCTCCACGGGGAGCTCGTTCCAAAGGGCCGGAGCAGCCACAGAGAAGGCCCTCCTCCGGGTGGTTGCCAGACGGCATTGGCCAGCGGATGGAATACGGAGGAGGCCTAATCTGTGGGATCTAATCGGTCTATTGGAGGTGATCGGCAGCAGGCGGTCTCTCAAGTACCCAGGTCCAATACCATGAAGGGCTTTATAAGTGACGACTAGCGCCTTGAAGCGTATCCGAAGACCAATAGGCAGCCAGTGCAGCTCGCGGAGGATAGGTGTAACGTGGGTGAACCGAGGTGCACCCACAATCGCTCGCGTGGCTGCATTCTGGACAAGCTGAAGTCTCCAAATGCTCTTCAAGGGCTGCCCCATGGATCTCGAAATGTTGCTCTCCCTCTATCAAAAGTGGTGCAGGCGGAGGAGGGAGAGGTGTTCTCAAAGAAGAAGTGAGGAGAGGCTTCAGGAGATTAACATGAAAAACAGGGTAAACCCGGTTGAGATGCTTAGGCAATTGGAGCCGGACGGAAACAGCGTTGATGATCTTGACAATGGGAAATGGGCCAACATATTTGGGGCCCAATTTCTTCGACTTCTGGGGCATTTGAAGAAATCTAGTGGATAAATAAACTTGATCACCAACTTTGTACTCATAGTGCTTAGTCTGTTTCTTATCAGCCTGTTTCTTATTAGCGCAGTGCGCAGCATCTAGAGTCTGGAGAGCCAAAGGCCAAACATCCTGAAGGCGATCACTCCACTCGGACAGTGAAGACACCTGCGGTTGCTCGCAAGGAATTTCAGGAATGGGTACAAAATCTTGGCTGTACACAACACGAAAAGGGGTAAAGCCAGTACTGCTGTGCACGGAATTGTTGTAAGCCACCTCAGCGTGAGGCAACAATTCCACCCAATCATCTTGCTGGTAGTTGATGAAACAACGTAAATATTGTTCCAGTACAGAATTAGTCCTCTCGCAAGCCCCATTAGTCTGAGGGTGGTGGGAGGAGCTTAACCCCTGGGCGGAGCCAATCCATTTCAGAAACTCTTTCCAGAATAAGGAGGTGAACTGAACACCCCTGTCCGAAATGATGCGGTTGGGCACCCCATGTAAGCAATATATGTGAGAGATGAACATCTTAGCAAGAGATTTAGCTGAAGGGATCTTGGAGCAAGGGATGAAATGGACTTGCTTGGAGAATAAGTCTGTAACAACCCATATGACTGTGTGTCCTTGTCTCTCTAGAAGTTCAACAATGAAATTCATGAAGATCTCCTTCCACGGGGCCACTGGGCGAGCCACCGCCTGGAGTAACCCCTGGGGCTTACCCGGAGGGCGTTTAGCAGCGGCACAAATGGGACAACTAGCAACATAAGCCTCAATGTCCTTTTTCAATGAGGGCCACCAAAATTGCCTCTTGACGAGGTATAGAGTCTTGACGAATCCAAAGTGTCCAGCCATCCGGGAGTCATGAGCCCGTTGAAGAACAATGGCTCTAATGGACACAGGAATGTATAACTTTGCTCCAATCCAAGGCAATCCATCCTTCATAGTGCATTCATTCATGTCTTGCTGGAACCACTCATCCTCAGTAAGGGCTTTTTTGAGGTTAGAAAGAAAGTCCTCAGTGACTTCCACCTTAGAAGTTGCTTGACTTCTAGTAACAACAGGAGCAGCGAGGCTCTTTGTGGGAATGACAGGCTAGACAACACTGAGCTTTGAACAGTTGTACTGAGGGAGCCGGGACAAAGCATCAGCCATAAAGTTTTTCCCTCCTGGAATGTATTTCAAGGTAAAATTGAACCTATTGAAGTGCTGAGCCCAGCGCATTTGCTTAGGAGAAAGTTTTCTGGGGGTTCTCAATGCTTCCAAGTTTTTATGGTCAGTCCACACCTCGAAAGGGTGCTTGGCGCCCTCCAGAAAATGGCGCCACGTGGATAAAGCCCAGCAAACAGCAAAAGCCTCTTTCTCCCAAATGGCCCAACGTCTCTCCGTGTCGGTCAGTTTGCGAGAGGTGTAAGCGCAGGGTTGTAATTTACCTTGGCTATTAGCTTGAAGTAGTACAGCTCCCACTGCCACATCACTGGCGTCAGCTTGGACCACAAAAGGGGCATCCATGTCTGGGTGTTTGAGGACCGGTTCCTTCGCAAAGATGCGTTTCAACTTCTCGAAAGTAGCTTGACAGTCCATAGTCCAATCCAGCGGTTTGCTAGGTTTAGGCTTGGCCCCTCCTTTCGACTTCAGGAGGTTAGTTATAGAGAGAGCTATCTTAGCAAAGGAGGGAATAAATTGACGATAGAAGTTAGCAAAACCTAAGAATTTCTGCAATTGCTTACGTGTACGTGGGGCCTCCCACTCGGTGACCGCTCTGACCTTAGCGGGGTCCATTTCAATTCCCTTGTGGGATATGCGATAGCCTAGGTAATCAACTTTCTCCTGATGAAATTCGCACTTGGACAACTTGGCGTAGAGTTCCGCCGCCAGGAGTTTTTTCAGAACTGTGCGAAAAAGCTTCATGTGTTCTTCACGTGTTTCTGTGTAAATAAGGATATCGTCTAAATAGACCATTATGCCTTTGTAAAGGTGATCATGTAAAACCTCATTAATTAATTGCATGAAGACCGCTGGCGCCCCCTGGAGGCCAAATGGCATTACCCGAAATTGGAAACAACCAAGGGGGCAGTTGAAAGCAGTTTTCCATTCGTCCCCCTCTTTAATTCTGACTCTATAGTACGCTTCCCTTAGGCCCAATTTAGTGAAAATCCGGCCCTTCCCCAGTTGGGCCAGCATGTCCTTCATCAGTGGTAAGGGGTACAAGTTCTGAGCTGAGATGCAGTTTTAAGTTTTTGAAGTTCACACATAATCTGAAGAAGCCATCTTTCTTTTCCCTGAACAATACTGGAGTGCTACCTTGGGCCTCGCTGGCTCAATGAAGCCCTGTTCCAAGTTTTTATCAATGAATTTCCCAGTTTCCTCCATCTCTCTAGGGGTCATTGAATATCTTTGGGGCTTTGGAAACTTTACTCCAGGTAAAATATCAATGGTGTAATCAGTGGGTCTGTGAGGGGGCAATTTATCAGAAGATTTTTCACTAAAAACATCCTTGAGGTCCCAATATTCCCTTGGTATTCGTTCCTCCCCCTCAATCTTTTCCTGCCCCCTGGCTGCCAGCGAGGGAGTAGTAGTATCAGAGGCTGGAGCTTCCTGTTTTCCCTCTGGGGGTGTGGATGTTCGAATCTGCAACCACCCCTCCCTCCAGTTTATGTGTGGGTTCCATCTACGGAGACAGGGGAGTCCCAAAATAAGGGGTGGGTCCATGCCAGGCGCAACAATAAAAGTGATTAATTCTTGGTGGGTACCCATCCACATCTTGATGGGTTCAGTGGAAAAATGAGCAGGACTGCCCCCCGCAATAGAGCCATCTATTTGGCAAAAAGCAATAGGGATTTTTAAAGTCTTTAGTTTCAAGCCCAGCTTCTCAATCATTTCAGGGCTTATCATGCAACGGGAACACCCACAATCTAATAGAGCCAGAAGTTTTTCTGTTGTGCCAGAAGAGGGCACTCTAAGCTCAATTGGGATAAGCATAGGGCCGGAGCGGGAACTTACCCAGCGATGAGAATCCTCATCATCAGATTCGTCAGAAGAGCTGGGGCTTCCGCCTCCCTCCTCCTGTGGCTCGAAGCGTCGAGAAACATTGTCAGCAGTGAAGGAGGCCTCCCTCCTCTTGCTTGGAGCCTTCTCAGGTTTCCTCCGGGGGGGGGGGTGCAGCAGGTTGGGTCAGTTTGACGCGACAATTCATAGCACGATGCCCCTCCTTTCCACAGCGGAAACAAGCGAAAGGCCTGGCTTTGCCTGCAAAACCTCCCCTGTCCTCCCTTCTTGGGCGGGGGGTTTGAGGACCGGTTCCTACGCAAATTCAGATTCAGCTGACATCCAGCCACATTCTAAAAACTTATTTTAGACCAGAAATAGGATGATCAGTTCTGCATGGCTTTTCCGACTTCAGATACTGCGAAGTCCTGCCAATGTAATTTAAAGGTAAAAACAAGCATCTTTTCAAAGCTCAGGTCAAGGCCATTTAACAGTTACACCATAACTTATCTCAATGAAGGTATCCTAAATATGCACTTTTGCCCAAATAATACGTAGAAATATAGTGCATCCATATAAGCTTCAGAATGCTTAAAATATACTGAAGGATTTTTTTGAGCTCCAGAAATGCAAGATTAAGGCATTTGTTTTTTTTAAGTCTCAATTCTCTGTGCTGAATATATAATCTACATATATCAGCAGCTAAGTTTGAAAAAACAGCTTAGTTTTACTTCAACTCTATATTCATTTGAATTATGGGATAACATACTTCTGATTATACTTCATTGTGGACAGTGAGCAATAAGTAATTGTACTATACAACTTGTGAAATGTGAAAATTTTAGAAAAATCAAGTAAAATGCAAGCGATCCATGATGGCTTATCAGTCACAAGGAAAAGGGAGAGTCTTTCATTCATAACGCAACAGCATTCAGAAGAGAATTGAAATATTTTGCCACTTGGTAATTTTCCAGTCTAAATTTTCCTCAACTGTTTTCATTATTACCAATGTGCATAGAGGCTTGCTTAGGCCTTAGGCTAATGGAGGTTTCTATCAGCAAGACAAGTTGGGGAAGGTTGTCCTACACAAAGGTGACCAGACGTCCCGCTTTTGGTGGGACAGTCATGATTTTTCACAATTTGCCCCGCGTCCCGAGGCGTTTTAAAAAAGTCCCGATTTTTTTAAAGAATGCACCACAAGTTAGTATCTCAGTTTCACTCCAAAGATTTTGAGAAATCCACCAGTGACTTCTCACTATGCTAGCTGAGAGTTTCCATTAGAGGCCGCCTGAGCGGCTCCCTCCCATTGGCTGGTTGCTTGGGGCCATGCCCCTCCCTTTTTGCATCCCTATTGGCTGGCAGGCCACTCCGGCTCTTTTCCCACCCACCCCCGCCCCCACAAAGCATCCCCACCGTTCAGTTAATTGCTGCTGTACAGTCCTGGAAGAAGGGGTGTGGTGAATTCTCCTACGTCGAATCGGGTTCCCATGCTTCCAAATGGAATTCATTCTCACCGTTCCCTCGTCAGAGAGTTAACAAAGGGCGAGAGCCTCCTGGATGGGTGGATGGGAGAAATTCTAAGCGCTTGCCATGGGTGAGTGGACAAAAGGGCATCAGTGGTGCTGCCAGGACCTGCTATGCGAGGGCAAGGGAAGAGCAGGGCGGGGCCTGAGGGAAGCCGGAGGGAGGGGGCTCAGAGGGAGGGGGAGCCAAAATGGCAGTGGCTGAGGAGGAGGAAGTCTTGCAGCCGCCGACACCACCAAGGAATTGCAGGATGACTATAGTGGCTGTGCGCCGGGAGGGCGGCCTGCGGGGCTGGAGGCTGCGTGGTGGCTGCGCGCTGCTGAGCACTAACAGGAGTCGTGGGGCGGGCTGGCCGAGCAGCCTCGCCCACGCAGCTCGCCTCACTGCCCAATGGAGGCTGCCCTGCTGCTGGTGCTGCTGCGCCTCTGCTCATCGCGCCAAAGATGCCACTGCCACTTCCTCGCCGGCTGTTCCCACCCGGACGCCCACCGCCCAGGAGCCGCCCGAAGCCTTCCTGCCCACCAGCGGCTGCACTATGACCGACTCACCCCAGGCGGGCTGGAAGGCTTCGGGCGGCTCCTGGGCGGCAGACGTCCGGGCGGGAAGAGCCAGCGAGGGGGTGGCAGTGGCATCGCACTGAAGCATCACAATAGTGGAGCAGAGGCGCAGCAGCGCCAGCAGCAGGACAGCCTCCATCGGGTGGCGAGGCGAGCTGCATGCGCGAGGCCACTCGGCCAGCCTGCCCCGCAACTCCTGCTAGTGCTCGGGCTGGAAGGCTTCGGGCAGCCAGAGGGTGAAGATGAGGCCACGCGAGAAGAAGGACCTGGGCACGCTGGGCTACATGTTGGGCACCCCTTCGATTCCCCCCCCCCGGTCAATGGTGTCCCGCTTTACCAATTTTAAAATCTGGTCACTATCCTACACCCATAAACAAATGTTACAGATTTTTATACCAAATGATCTTTTCTCATTTACCATAGGAACAAGATTCTCCAATACATACTGGATACAAAATTATATTTGAATTTGTGCCAATTCTTCCTGAGGAGCACTGAGTTCTGTTCTGTTCCTCATCTGTATGTTTGAACAGCAACATTCAGACCTTGATAATTTCATCACAAACATAGCTGGTAGTGAGCAAAGTAGTGAGCAAAGCTAACTTGGCTCCAAACTTTCTTAAACAATTGCTCTACATTTATTTGTTTACCAAGAGATCTCTGCAGAACTGTTGCAGAATGTCTATATGTTGAATTCTCAACTTCAGAAAAGAGATACCATAGTCTCTTTGATTTAAGGTATTGCTTGCTCCAAACCTCAGCATAAGCCTGGAACAGCAACAGTGGGATTTTCTGGCTGCTGCCCTCCCATTGTGGGAATTAATCTGGTTTAAAAAACTCCTTTTCAGATTTCCACCCCTTGCTCTGTTTTGGTCACATTATTAGCCTGTCTTGATCATACTTATCAAAGTCCCAAACTGATGGATTCTTCTGCTTCTTTACTCCTCCTGTACACGATGAGAAAGTAAGCACCAATTATTATTCTTCCCATGGAGAGACACTGGAGAATTGGAACGGGACAAGTCACCACAGCCAACTCTCTGTGGGACAAGTCACCATGGAACAATTTAATAATTCAATTTAATTATTTAAAATAAATAACAAATTATTTTAATTGTTGTCATTCACATTTCACTCTATCCCTCCTTTTGCATCCTTTCTACAATGAATCTATTTCTTGATATTAGTGTAACTCGTTCCACAGCGAGTTGTCCCACAGCAAGTTGGCCATGATGAGTTGGCTGTGGCAAATTGAAATTTTACAATAAAAGTAGTATTAGCCTACATGACTTTGTTTCCTAGTCTGGTCTACCTAGAAAGGCTGGCAAAACTTCTCCAGATGTATAGCAGGAAAGGACAGGCGGGGCTTGCTTTCCTGTTCTGGGACTAAGCAAAAGACAAATGCGGTAAATCCTGCCCTTAAGAAATAGTTAATGTCCTATCCTGGAGGATCAGTCTGGTTGTGCAGTTCAGCCTTGTGACAATGCATACTTTTGCAGGGACTTATCTTTAGTTATTTTCTGTATTCTCAGACATTGAAACAGAATATGAAATAGTTTACAGTTTAATCATCTACCATACATCATGAGTATCAAGCCCGTGATGTCACATTGTTGTCGCATGACATATTGTTACTATCCCCCCTTCACTAAATGGGGAATAGAATAGAATTTTATTATTTGTATGCCGCCCTTCTCCGGGAGGACTCAGGGCAGCGAACAATTCAAGGGGGAAAAAAGGGGAACATAAAAAACAAAATACAAATAAAAGTAAACAACAGTCGCACAACCATACATTTTGAGAGGGGAAGGAACTCATCACCCCCAGGCCTGTCGGCAAAGCCAGGTTTTGACGGCTTTTCGGAAGGCCTGGAGAGAGGTGAGGGTCCGAATCCCTGTGGGGAGTTCATTCCAGAGGGCCAGAGCTGCCACAGAGAAGGCCCTCCCCCGGGTAATAGCCAGGTGGCATTGGCTGGTAGATGGCACCCGGAGGAGGCCAACCCTGTGAGATCTAATGGGTCTGTGGGAGGTAATTGGCAGCAGGCGGTCTCAGCAGGAGTGGGCTTGGCCAGTGCATGATACACACAGCCTACGGGCCGCGAGTTTGACACCCCTGATCTACATCATAGACCTACCAAATGCAAAATGAAGCAACAAGCAGCCCTATCTATTTTTCTTATTGGCCAGCAAATTAGGAAAAGATGGCTGATTTCCCACTGCTATTAATGGCAGGAAGCTAAGCAAATAACTCTACACCAATCAGCTGATTATTTGATTAAACAGAGACCACGTCACTAGTTTCCCACTGACAATCACAATAGAAAAATGTCAGAGTTTACCCACAGGAAAAGAAAGCCTCACTGCTACTCCTTCTCCCTCCCTGCCTCTCCCACGATTCAGCTGATGATGCCGAGGAGAGACAAGGAGTAAGAAGGTTGAGATTTGCATCATTTTATTAGCTGTAGCTCCCCACTTGTCTAATCTTACTGAACTGGGAAATCCAGATGAGGGCTTTTAATGCAGAACTTAAGTTGAAAAGAATTCATGTGGCACTAAGAAGAAATAATACAATTAGACAGCAAAAAATACTAGATATTTTTGGAAGTACTTGTGGAAACTTATCTTTATAGAGAAGGGCATTTTCAGAAGAAGATTCTTTGCCAGGCTGAAAGCTGAAGCAATTTATTTATGGTTTAACCATGGTATATAGCAAGAACTGGTCTGAAGCTAGGTGTCAGGCCTGCAGCGGTTCCTTTAAGAATCTTTGGCCTGCCACACTCTTATTAAGGGGGGGATTTGGCAAAGGGTAGAATGTGTTGTTTTCAAAATAAGAAATTCCTTCCTATAAGCTCAAGGTCATCTTTTGTCTCCCAAACCTTTACACCTGGACGGAAGCAGTTAGGCGTAGACGCCAGCGTGGAAGAAGATTGGACCATGTGATGGACTGTGGGTGTGGGGGCAAGATCATGAACTTTTAACTGGGTGGGATTCTGATGTAACTTCCAGAGTCGGAATCCCATAGCACTATGCCAACATGCCTGCTTTATTAAATTGGAACTTTAAGCATAGTTTTGGCTTTGACTCTGATTTAATTTTACATGGTATTTGGAACGCTTACACTAGGTTTGTTTGTTTGGTATTTCTCTGGCTTCATTTCCATGTTGGAAGACACCTTTCTCTATCTCCCCACTGGTTGAGAATATATATTATAATCAAAGGTCAAGGAGGAAAACAAACAGTCCAGCCCACATCTTCCCTAGCAGCCAACACCCAGATAAGAAAGTAAGCTTTACTCTCTCATGCCTTGATGCTACCTAGCCTGGTAATGAAACATCTGCAGTAAAACTACCAAGCTCAGAAAACTCCCAACAAATCTTGTCTTCCTCTCAGGTCTTTAAATTTGGGTATCATTGAGACACACCAAACTGAATGTTTTGCAGTTTCCTCTTAGTAGTCCAAAGACAAGAGTGCTGCTAGATTTGCCAAATTCAGATCCTTGGCAACTGGCTCAATTTTATGATGGCTGCAGTGTCCTGGTGTTATTTGATCACCTTTTGCAACCTGCCAAACGAAGTCAACAAACGTGTTATAAACTTAACATCTGCAGTGATAACAACTGTGGCAAGAAAAGGTCAAAACTCACTTAACAATTGTCTTGCTTAGGAACAGAAATTTTGGGCTCAAGTGTGGTTGTAAGTTGAGGACTACCTGTAATAGATGTTTACTTCACTGTTGTTCTTTCACAGGGAAAATGCCAATTGCTCGATTGCAGATTTCAGCATCTAGAGCTAAGGCTACAGATGTCAAAACTCAATCGGCGTCATGTGACGTACTGTGATGTATCGTGATGTTTTTTGCCTTTGCGGAGCCGGGTGGGCGTGGCCTGTGTGTGATGCATCCAGCCCCTGTGCTGCCGGTTTGATAGGCCTGAGCTAAAGCATCTTTTACTGCCTTCAGGCTGAGTGGATAAACCATGTTTTATCTTCAAATAAATGGGAATGAATTTTATCTGAACATAAAACTACCTCCAAGAGATCAATAAAAACAAACAGATCTGACCTCTGCCTTAGGTTTATCTAACCCAAAAGATATAATATAAAAATAACATAAAAGAGAAGGAAGCAGAACTTCCTTAACAACAAAGTTTTTATAACGGCCATCTAAAATGAATACAGTCTAAAGCAATGATGCCATTATTTAAACCTGAATGTAACTAAGTAGGAAATGATGCTCTTTAGATAGTACTTCATCTCAAAAAGTTGCAAACAGGTGCTGATGAATTTGAAAGTCTCTTGCTCATTCTGCTGAATGCTTGATACCAGTCCTAATGGTATTGGGAGCCAGAAGAGCCCAGCGCTAGTTGTTTCTGAGCTTTGCAGAGGGAGTGTCCCTGTTTTCCTTTTCTCCTTCTCCTGTAGCTGATGAAGGGAGGTACCTAACAGAGATGTTTTCCATATAGAACCAACAGCAGCTTCGCCTTCTTACGCAACAAACTTATGTATTTGTTGACACTGATATTTCCCCTTCTCCTGCTCTAGTTCCTTACATAGTAGTTATCACAGTTGCTTTACAAGAATCTTTTATGTTTAACTCAGTGGTGCAATAGTATTCACATTACATCATATTAATGAGAGATGCCTTTCTCCAAACAAATATACTTTATTAAAAGCATTACATCCAGCGAAGGAGGAAGATTTCTCTTTCACTAAAAGAACAAAACTACTAAGCTTACTTCCTGTGTAATAATGAAGAAGTTACATTACAATTCAATTTTATTTGTTTCAATAGTGTTTACTCTCATATCTGAATTCAGTATTAAAGACGTTTTGAATTACTTATAAATGTGTTGCATGTTTGGCCAGATTCAGTGTCTCAGATTTCAAGGGCTGGGTTTCTATTTCCCGTATTTGTATTTAATTCTCCTTTCCCATCATAGCCTCTTCCAAGAAACATAGCCGGCCAGAGCCTTTGAAGAGTTATCTTCCTGCCTTTTTAAAGTAAAAAAAATATCACCCTTATTATTGCTGCAGTTGAGCCCCTGTTTTCAAACAAAATCTGGCTGGGAAATACATTTTTATGTCTGACTCATTACATTTCAAGAGCTAGAGGGAAAACAAGAATACATACAAGCTATTTACGGTCTCTGACTGAAGCAATGAAAAGAAATATCTGGACTGTTAAGAGAACCAGAGTTGCTAAATACTTTTTGTTGGAACAGGGGATAAAAACATTTGTCAGTTAAATAATCAGCAATGCAATCACCTCTTCAAGGCAGAGGAATCGCTATGAGGCAACATACTTTTCTTATTATTATTACTCAACAAAACCAGATATTATAATACTGACTATGCATTATCTACAATGTGGTTTTTTTTTAATTTACTTGTGATATAAATCCAGCCATTGTGATTATAAACCATAATTTATTACATGTTGTATGGACCTAGATAATCGTGAATTCTTCAATAAATCTAATTTAGTGCAGGGGTCCTAAACCCTGGTTTACGGATTTGTACCAGTCTGCAGTCTGCTGGGAACTGGGTCATGTAAATGTTGGGCAACCACACGAAGCTCCGTTTGTACAAGCTGCGGGCACATGTGCGAATCCACCACCACTACCCCACTACCACCCACCACCACAACTGGTCCACAGAGCCAGAAAGGTTGGGGACTGCTGGTTTAATGCAGCATATTAACCCTTATTATTATTTTACTAATCTGTAAATGGCCGGTACTGTGATGATCTCACTGAAAAGTAGATACATGAATCTGGAAAAGATGTAAGGATTCAAATAAAGTTTTAGCTAGATCAACACAAAGTACGGCTAGAAATCTGCAATTTTCATCAAGCTATTTTAAACTTCATACAATTCTAATCCATCTGGAACTCAAGTCAATGTAAATGGGATTCTGAAGCAATCTCCCATCAACCATATGCCAAGGTCAGACAGACATGCTTCAACAAAATGGCTTCTTCACATGAACAAGAGACCAAGGGCTCTTCTGGGGCTTTATGTGGCTTAATAAACTGGATTCTGGATTTCACCCTTTTATACTTTAAATCATAATAGCTCAGTGTAATATCTAAACAGCAAAGATCATGGCCTTCAATCAGTGGTTTCCCCTTAATATTTTATCCTTCCCACAGATGTCAGGAAAGGAAACATCAGTTCCCTTCCTTTCTATGAACAAATCTTTCAAGGAGTGGTGAAAAAAGGCAGAGAGTTTCAAGGCTCTTCCTGTAATTTAGGCTAAAAGGAGAAACATGCAGAACTCTTGTCAAATTCCCCTGGGGGAAATAAGAAGAAAAGTCACCCCTTTCATTGCTTCACTCCCTGAACCTGTGAACAATATATATATATATATATATATATATATATATATATATATATATATATATATATATATATATATATATATATATATATATATATATATATATATATATATATATATATATATATATATATATATATATATATATATATATATAAAAAAAAAATAAAACTCCAGCCTTTTACTAGTTCATCATTTGACCAAAAAAATAAAGAAGGGGAAAATCAGTTTTGAACATATCTAGGATTGATTACTTCAGATTATTCAGTGTTTGCATTTTGCCTCCCCTAAACTATTATAAATGGCAAATATTTAATTAGAATGTTGAGCCCAGCAAAGCTAATGACAGCTTTCTGGCAAGTATGTCCTGTTACTCAGATGTCCACTACTATTTTGAAAGTGCAGTATAACTATTATCAACTGCATAATAACTGTGCCAGATTCACCAGCTGTATTTTACCCATACTGGTAGTGGTTTCATTTCAGTCTCTCCTTAATAAGAGCAGCAAGAGGTTTTTAGATAAAATTGTGGCTGCACCAGGACTTTATGCAGTCCTCAGCTCACTGAAAAACAATGCGAATGGCTTACGTTTTCAAGACTATAGTGAAGAGATTCATGAGAAAATTTTAAATTGAAATTTTATTTAGTAAATTGAAACAGATTTATAGATTTTTTTAAAATGTAAGTCCAACTATCATAACAGTTTCTCAGTTCTGTTGGTATATCTGTCACGGCTCCTTCACTTAATAACCAAGAAAGAAACCACTCAACTCCATGTTTCAGAATTAAGTGTACTTTTACTGATTATAAACGATGAGAAGCGAAGCAAAGCTGGATCTGAGCAAAAGAGCGCGAAAGCAATAGATATCAATACATGATTCATTCCCCTCCCCTTGGTATCCCAATCCACAGTCCAATCATATATCACCACAACTGTCAGGTGGGAAACATCTTCAAACATCATCATCAGGTTGGAATGCTGGACAGTTGGCCTTGGCGGGAAACTCCCCTCCTTCCACATGCGCAAACGAATGGTGAGAACAACTCCTGATTAACAGTCCTCCTGTACAGATTATTTCTCCCACCCAAGTACCATGCCCTCCCTCCCCGTTTCAATAGCCGCCAAAAAGCAAGCAGCAAAACAGAGGCTGACAATATCATTACAGTCTACATCCAATTGAAAAATAAAATGAAAATCAGAAGGAAAACTGGAAGAGTTATATTAACCATGTTTATTGCTAATTTCTGTCCCTCGGTCCCAACAGATATGGTTTAGCTCACCAAACCCAATTTTGTTCATATATTAGGATGTTCTCCTGCCACCATTTCATTTGTTGAACAGTACTGTAAATTTATTAACTTTTGTTAATAAAGGTACCAGGTTAGAAATTAGAAGAGCATGGGTTTTTGTCCCATTAGGTACAAAGCCCACTGGTGACTGTGGGTCAGTCATTCTGTTTCAACCCTAGGAAGCAGGCAATGTAAGAACTTGCCAAGAAAACTGCAGAGGCTTGACTCCAGAGTCAAGACTGACTCAAAGGCAGTTATACAAACCTATTCAGATTTAAGAGATAGAAAGAAGAAGGTTTAGACTTACAACAACTTTTTTACTAAAGCCTGACTAGGTGGCTCAGTGGCTAAGACACTGAGCTTGTCGGTCAGAAATGTCGGCAGTTTGAATCCCTAGTACAGGTCTCCTGTGTGAGCAGGGGGTTGGACTAGATGACTTCCAAGGTCCCTTCCAACTCTGTTACTGTTTACCGTTTTAAAAAGACATGTGGTCTCATATCAATCTCATTCTCAGATCATGAGTGAGGCTGTCTAATTTTGTATTTATTTGATCCAGCATCTTGTCCTACCATAAGCCTTGCTATGTGCACAATTTGTGCTGCCTTGAGAACAACTATGGTGATAGTGTGGCAGAAGCTTGGATATGCCCCAAATATTGCTTAGAAGCAGAGCTCAAGCAGCTACCTGTTTTGGTTCAACCTCTCTTGCGCTGGGTAGCACAATGTACAGGTGATCCTCGACTTACAACTCTTTGTTTAATGACCGCTCAAAGTTACAGTGGCATTGAAAAAAGTGATTTACAACATTCCTCAAATTTACTACCCCACAGTCATGTGATCAAAATTTGGGCACATGGGGATGTATTATGATAGTTGCAGTGTCCCCTTGGTAACCTCCCCAGCTGATTTCTGACAAGCAAAGTCAACAGGGAAACCCAATATGTTTAACAGCTGTGTGATTTGCTTAAAAACCATGGCAAAAAAAAGATCAGAACATTGGGAGGATGATTCATGGCCAACAACTAAATTGCACAGCAATGGAAATTCTAGTCCTAATCGTGGTTGTAAATTGAAGATTACCTCTGGAAGTGTCTGTCTGAACCTGCTACTCCACAAAAATGGGACTTCATGTTCCAGAATTCCCAGTCAACATGGCTAAGGTTAGGATACCATGGTTGGTTGGATTAGTTATAAACTTGAGCTACAAATTATAATTATCTCCTAAGTAAATAAAACCTAGCAACTGTGAATTGTCAAACATGGTTATGATTTAGGGTGAATGCAAATAATTCTTAACACAATTTTCCAGGATGAAATAAACCAAGGTTAAGCATATTGTATGAACTCCGCCACTACTTGCACTTGGTCATTATCACATCAGTGGTAAGTGAAATGAGGTGTACTAATGACAGAAAGAATAAGGTTTTTTTTCTTAGCATTTTACCGTTGCATCCAGACAATGGGTGGGCCATATACAATTGTACCTGAATGTTCTGTCTCGGCAGGCTTGCATGCCCTGGATTTCTTGCTCTTATGACCAAGGATATTATTTAGAGAAGATTCCTTCTCGTGCCCGCACAATCAAGAGATCTAAGAAGAGTCCTCTTCTACCCTTCACTTTCTCCGTCCCGTTTCTTACAATTAACCGGATGTCCTAATTCGAAGAACATAATCGCACCTCCCTTTGTTCCATTCTTTGTCTTCTGTCTCTTTAAACGAGAAAAACTAAACGCGCTGCCTCCGCCACCTATGCATTCTTCCGCCACACTTAATATGGCCGTTTCGGGGTTTCATATATATAGAAATATATATCCCACCCCTCCTCCGTGGGCGAAAAAGGCGGAACCTATTCTTAAAATACTCCCATTTCCACAGCCGTATTTTAAACAGCAGCAGCGAAAGCCAATGGAAGGCAGGAAGGGCCTCTTTGTACCCAATGGGAAGCATGGCATGGGTGGAGTAAGGCTCTTGGGGTACGCTCGTTCCCGGCCAGACTCACAGTACTTGGGTGAAGTTGGTGGGGAGCGGGGGGTGGGGGGGAATGGAGCGGAGGCTCTTCGGTGCAATGGCTTTGCTCCTCTTCCAGGCCTTGCCCGAGGCGATGCCGGCGAGCACGGAGCCCGCGCAGGTGAGACGGGTGTGAGGACAGGGGCGGGGAGGGCATCGGGGTTCGGGCAGGGAGGCGAGAAAAGCGAAGGGCAGGACACGGAGGCTGAAGCGGGGTCGGGTCGGGCAGGAACGAGAGCGGAAGGCAGGGCGAGGGCAGCGGAAACCGAGGCCAGGCCTTTTTCCGCGTGAGAGTTGCATTTCGCAGGGAGTCTTGAGAAACAGGATTGGGTCCGCTCTACAAAACGAGGAAAGCTTGAAAGAAGTGCTTGGTTCAGAAAGCGTGATGGTGGCTGGCAATGAAATTCCTTCGAGAAGAGGGCAAATCTTTTGAAATAACCGTGCTTGTAGTAAACGTTTATATCAGTCCAGGCGTTCAGCATCTGAAATTCAAACCAGGCTATATGTGGGAAGTGTTAAGTGTAGCACCTCGTTGTCACGATAGGTTGGAACAAAGTCGCCCTAAACTAAAAACTAGCCTAGCCTATTCTTTACGGGCAGTCATTGCTTTGGAGAAACTCGGAAAATCGAATTGAAAAAATTATGAAGACATTTACCGGGCCCAAATCCATGGTAGAAACGTATATTAAGTCAGAATAGGTTGTTTGTGATTCAACTTGTAAATGGTAGTTTGTGGTTTAATATGCTTTTGAGCCCATACTTGGATAATGTGGTAAACTTGAGGATTGAGGAAGCTGTGGTTTAGCATAATACGTGAAAGCAACTTCTGTTAGAACAAAATGGTAGACCAAATTGTGAATGTTGGGAATCAGTATGTTGTGTAAACCCAGATAATGGAATTAATTAGTAAACCACTATTCACTAAACTCTGGACAGCAGATGTGAACAAGCTACTGATGTGTATGCATGCACATAAAACAGGTGTGATCTCTGCAATCCTCTCCTTAATGACTGGGAATAAATTATGTCAAAAAGTGATGGTGCTTAATTATTTTTGTAAAGCTTCATCTTTAGCTTAGTGTGAAGACGTAAAGAACTCACAAATGCTACCATGAAAATGTGATTATTAAATAAGAAAAAAATGATTTCTCAATCTTCATTTGATTGAAGAGGAAGAAAGCTGGTATTTGTTGTGGGAATCTTGGTTTTTGCCAGATTCTAGATCATGAATACTGACTTTACTGCTATTGTGTTAGCCCTGTTACCTCTGTAGGCAAGCACTCCAGGTTGTAGTTATCTTCAGTTATCTTTGACCTTTCTTCAAAGTGGAAAGGTATGGGATAAATGAAGCTGGCAACTGGTAGGGCTGGCAACTGGTCTGTATGACTTCAAGCACCACAATTTTTGACTTACTTGTAGACAGTCTAGGCTTCCATAACTGAGTATATTTTCTCTTCATTTGTTTATGTTCTTCCTCCCCCTCCTTTTTTTCCTTTTCCTTTGAAATGTACACACATACCATTCTGCATTTTATTTTGCTATTTCTTTGTTGTAATTAGGTGTCACACTTTACATTTATGCAATATTTTATAAATTAATTTTATAAATGAAATTTTATAGGTCTTATTTATGATATTTAGATTATTCATTATAACAATTTAAATTTTACATAATTTATAGGACTCTCTTGTGTTTTAATTCTTGTACTCTGTAATTTTATGTTAATTTTATCCTTACCTTATTCCATGGATATGATTTCTTTGTTTTTATTTCTAATTGTTATTACAATATTTATATTAACCTGTGAATTGAAATAAAAATGATTGGTTGTGGATAGTCAGCTGCACCAATATGTTGGAAATTCCCTATCTGGAACCTGCATGCTAAACTTTTTAAAAAAGCAAAACAGTTAATGTCCTTGTGTTGGTCTCATTAACTTGGCAAAGATTTATACACTAGTAAAGAATTCTCTCTCTTTCAGTCTCCTAGACTACTGTTTTTGTATGGGCTCCCATTTTGAGGGAAGAAAATTATGTAAACAGAACACAAACATTGCCATTTTGTGTTTTTTTATGTAGTATCTTGCATTTAGATTGAGAAATAACAATGTGCTTGCCTCTGTTGCCTCATCATGAAGTTTCTTCTCATTAAATTTGTGATGCACTCATCTTCTAAAACATTTATGAAATTGTGTGAACCTTAACCCTGAATAAAACTAATTATTTTATTAAGGTTAGGATGAGGCAAGAAATATGCTACTTAAAATAATTAGGTTTTTATCCACAGATTAAAACCATCATATAGTTTTGCAGTATTTTAAATAATATTTTATTGGTTGAATATTTGTAATCAATTATAAAAGTGAACATTTAGTTTTGTATACAGTAATTCTTTAATTCTGGTTTAGTCACTCCTGTTCCATGTTTATTTTTTAAATTGATATTTGCCCTTTTATACCAGGAACATTCAGAATGGTATCAGGTTCTGACAGTGATTTAACTTTGGGTGTGTAAAGCATAAGGCCTAAGGATGCAAACCTGGGGCAATGTCAGAACTCAATCAGGGTCTTGTTTGGACAAGCTTACTTATCTAAGCAGAATGAGAATGAGTTTGGGCAATGAAGAAATGATGTATGCACACAAAGCCAGATCTTTGTCAAATCATTATCCAGATTTTCTTCTTTGTTTTGTTTAGCTTGTATTCAGGTTGTCCAGGTAGAGTAGGAGTGAATTTTGATTAGCTTTGCATGTACACTTGGGCAGATAAAACTGGAGCTCTGTCAGATCTCACTTCTACTTTGCCTTGATAAGTTGACTGTCAGTGTCCCTCCGCCTGAATTTGCAATCCCAACAGTTTGAGCAATCCTGTTATTAGAGATAAAACTACAAGGACCAAATTTTCCTAGCTGCAACTTCTGTATTTTAAATGCTTCAAATAATATATCTCCTTCATGTGACCTGTGTATTTTATAAGCCAGACCTAAATATAAAACATTACTTTGAAAGATCCACAGAAGAAATAGCAACATATAAATTAACATATTTTTCAGAGTATAAGACGCACCAAGATTTTGAAGAGGCAAATTTTTAAAAAAGTTTTTGCACTCTGCAGACTTCCCAAAAAGGACTAGTTTTTCGTGAAAATGGGTGGCCCATTTTTTGTCCCAAAAAAAGGGATGCATAGCAGTAGTATGTTCCGGCCAGTGCGGCCATACTGGTAGTAGCTGAGAGCAGCTGACAGCGTACCAGTATGGTGGCTCGTTTGGCCCACCCGTCCACGTTTTTTACCTGTTTTTAAAGCAACTGGCCAATTGCGCAAGCACGCACAGCGTGCAGCACCTGTGCAAGCTCCGACAAGCAGCTGGGCGTCACAGGGGCTGTAGAGTGTGCATGCGTGCATGTGCACAAACATGACACACAGCCCCATGGGCAGCATACCAGTAGCAATGGGGAGAGGAACCCACCACTGATGCATAGCCTTTAGGAGGCTTGTAAAGTGTTCGTGGGGACTGGGGGGGGGGGAATGGGGAAAACGGCCCATTTTTTGTCAAAAAAAGGGCATGCATAGTCTTTAGGGGGCTTATAGAGTGGTGCTGGGGGAGCAAAAAACCAGGCCATTTTTTTGCCCTCCCCAGCCCTCATGAGCACTTTGGAAGCCTCCTAAAGTCTATACACGGCCATTTTTGCAAAGGGGGCAGGGTTTCAGGAGGCCAAAAATGCTGTATTCAGTGTATAAGACGCACCCAGATTTTCACCTTTTTGATGGAAAAAGGTGCGTCTTATACTCCGAAAAATATAGTAGCCCCACATCCAGAAAAGAAAATTATTTTGAGACTTAAGTTTCCAAAATTTTTGTAATAAGATATAAAATGCATATAAGCAAAATAACACAATTCTTTCCTGAATGAGTGACTGCATGCAATCAATGAAAATCTCCAGAAATAGTAGGAAACATTGTATTCTTCCCTGGGCATTTTATCTCTAACCTTTAGGTTGATATCCTTAACTAAAAGTCTGGGGATAAAGAAGCTTGAGAACTAGTATCAAACTTGTTAATAACAGCTATCTCATCTAAATAATGACTTCATCACAAAAAGTCAAATGTATTTCAAACTTGTTTACTATTTGTGCCTATTCATTACAGCACTTAAATTGTTTAAAGTGCACTGTTGTTTTGCACATATATTTAACTTGGTAAGGTTTAATTCCTTCCCAATTCTTTAATTTGCACTTTATTTCTCTGAGCATACTTTTTGGAAAAAATGACTGCAAGGGAGGAGAATCAGAAAAAGAAGATGTCTCTCTTTATGACATGCAAACATACACATATTTTCAAAGAACAGTTTGTCTATTTTTTCATGTTTAAGGTATCGTTTCTGATTGCTAAGGGCAAGGTACAGTTTCACTTCTTTTAAAGACTTACTGGTTAAATTATACAATTAAAGGATACAATTTGGGAAAATTGTATACTTATTTACCTTTACAATTTCTTTCTGCATTGTGTATTAAACCTGTTAGAGAACATTCCTATTTTCAGTTATAGCTCCTGGATTTTTTTACTGGCAGGCTGTACCCAAAACATTTTTACTAAGTAGAAGGTACAACTACAACTGTTTTATTTACTGAAAAATGAATTCTGATTTTCCTAAAAACAAAAATATTGGGATGATTCCTGCATTTTTTGAACGTTATTTAGCAATCCACTATTACAGACATTTTGAGAAAACTCAAAAGAAGTGCAATCTAATTTGGATTTCACTGTGTGATCTTATTTAGCCACTGCCTCAATTTGCTTATTGCATTAAGGTAAGGAATTGCAAATTTTGTAGTGCTGCAATCCCTGTAAAGTAATAATACTGACAATGTTTGTATGAATAAGAGTAGTATTGGAATTTTGTGTGGAATTTTTACACTGCATTCTAGAATCTTCAGCTGCCAGATGGCCAGGCATGATAGAATCTGAAGTTTTCTCCATATTTGGAAGCAAGCTGGTTGAAGTGCTGTGGAAGCCTTACTATTAGGAGGCCAGGTGGTCACAGGTAGCATATCAGGTAGCAAAAAATCCCTCAGAAGATTTTTGGCAACTGCAAAAGCAGCCAAGAAAGTATATCGGTTCACTTGTACCTACCCAACATGTTGAACTTAGTGCTGCGTTATCATCCCAGTTCTAAAGTGTGCTGTTTCCCATTAATTGTGTATGAAAGTAGTTCCTTTCTTCTTGATTTCCCTAGGAATTGGAACTATGCAGGTGCTGTCTTTCCTCTCACATGTGTAAAATCTTTCTGACCAGCCAGAAGTTCTCACACTCCTCAAATTTTTCACAACCCGCAGGAGATTGTGTTTAACAGTTTGTAGATTAATAGACTACATTACATAGTATGCTTTAGTATGTTTCATATAGCTTTAGTTTAGAGTAGTGAGGGAATCCAGCCAATTGTGGTTTAGTCATCAAAACATGATTAAATGTAAAAGGCTTAAGGTGAAATATTAAACCTGTCAATATAACTGAATGTTCAATGATATGCATGAGTTTGTTGTGTTTAAAATATGGGGAATGGTTTTTAATTATTTGGAAGTAAAATAATTTTTCTTAAAAATCACAAAAAGAACCACATGCTATATATATGGACACACACAAACACACACACACACACACACACACACAATGTATGTACAGATTATGATTTTGTGATCTTGTAGGTAATGAGATTCTAACAATCTGTATATTGCTAAAACTCATCTGTATATTGCGTAACTTTTAATGGCAAAATCAATGCATCAAAGGACAATAATTTTTGCACTACCACAAATGTGCTAACTTAAAGAATTTATCCAAAATCCTGAATTCATGACTCCAGTGGGATTGAAATTTGACAAATTTTATAAAACATTTAAAGGTATGAAAATGATCATAAAACATTTTATAACATAATACAAACTGTCATAAAACTTTTCATTTGGTCAATTCCTGATGTTTGTGCTATACAGTTCAATATGAACTATTTTCAAGGCAGATTTATCTCTGAACCTTTCCAGTGAAGGCAGTGCACTAGAAGTTCTCCCACTGTTGTTATGTGCCTGGCTCTTTTCAGTGCTGTGGGAAGCTGGCAGCAATTAATTGAAGATTTGGAGGGATGCGGTAAGGAAATACCTTTGAAACAATGACAGTCACATGTTGTCTAGTGGTTGATAAATGTTGAATGCTGCTTTCAAATCTGAACATGGGGGAACAACTGATTATTGTTTTTGATTATCACAGAAAATAACATGGAAACACAGGTCATGAAGAGGATGTGTAGCATCCCAGACAATATTGCAAACCCTGCTCAAGCATTGCTTTTATGTCTACATCTTGCTCATCTATAAAAGATCTTTTTGACTGGATGAAACCAGAGCTCATTGTGTTGAAAATATAATGTACTCCAAGGAAGTACATTATATTTTCTTGGCAAACAGGGCCAAAAAACAATTTTTCTTAATTTGTTATGAGTTTGGCTCTCCTTTTGCTTCTGGGGCATATGACTTCAATAGATGCGTAACAATCAGTGAGCTAATATATGCTTGTAACTTTAATGACTTCTTTGCAAGATTAGGTAAGAGCCCTAATGTTTGTATTAATATTCGTTTCCTAGAGATGACAGTAACTGAATTACAGTAGAATGTCTGGTCATGACCATAACTCATTCCATAACTTTGGTAGCAAACCAATTTGGTTGTGACCTGAACCTAATTTTGGAAAGTTGGCGCTTACAAAAAAAATAGCGCAGAAGGAAAAAATTTTTTGGCCAGAACCCAATTTGGTCATGGTCAGATGTGTCTGTGACCAGAGGTTCTATTGTATATGTAAGAGATATTGTATGAAAATAACCAATGGAAAATTCTGCACTGGACTTTCAGTGAAACTGGCTGACTGAGCAGTCTGGGGGGGAGTTTCCTCTGGATGGAAATTTCTTCAACTACTAACAAGGGAACCATTTTCTCTTATTTTATATGACTCTCCTGGGTTAGGGAGAGTCCTAGAATCACTCCATAAGGTCCTTCATATAACTCTGGTTTGCAGGAAGCCTTGGGATCAAGGCTTCAGAGCAGCTGGTGAGCCTTTCAGCTGGGGTGGCCAGGGGTGTTGGTGATGGTTTGCAATCACTTCGTTGAAAAAGCAACTACTTTGCAATTTATTTTTCAAACAGAGTAAGTCATGCCTTTCACATCTTAATCATTTTATGGGATTATTTTCTTTACTAAACTAAAAGAGACTCTCTTAAGTCACAGTCTATTACTCCTTTTTGAAGATATGTGCCATTTTTGAGACTTCCTTATTGCTAAATTACAAAACACATATTTTGACAGATGATTTACAATACTGGTAATCTTTGATTTAGCAGCTCATCATTTATCAACTGTTCCAAGATAGGATGCCCCATCCAAAGGCATTTATAACCTGCCTTTGAAGTTAGGATGGCCAGTCCCTATGGTCATGTGACCACATTTTGTGTGTTTGACAAGCCTGCATTTGTGGCTGTTTCTGGCATCCTACCACATGATCATAATTTATGATGTTTTTGCTGAAAAAATATTTTACTTAAAAATTCCTGTAAAATGTAGCAGGTTGTATGTGTTTCCTTTACCAGAAGATATAACAAAAAATCCCTCTGAGTAGAGTAGTAGAGCAGAAAAAAATGTTAGTTACTGTATTATGGGTAATTGCAAATGTCAGCATTATTTTGGCAAATAAAACAGTTTGGCAGATGCAACAGTACTTAATCATAACCCAGTAGCTGAGTGGCAGGAAGTTAGCATAGAGCTTCCCAAAGTGAGTTCCATCCAATAATATTGGAATCAAGGGGTGTTTCTTTACAGATATATATATTTATGCTTGTTTACTTATAAACTCAGTTGTGAAATATCTATGTACATATCATCACTGTTCCCTTTTTCCAATCAGGTAGTTTAAGTTAGTTGGAATTTCTTCTTTTCATTTCTTTTTTACATCATGCTTTTTTTTACTTTTAGTTTTCCTGTAACTAAAGCAGCTTTTGAGAATCCATTGTCCCAAAAGTAGTTTATTTAACAATTCAGTTTTAACAACAATTTATCTTTATTTATTCAACTTCCTTTTTTAAAAAAAAATGTATTCCAGTTATCCAGATAATTGCTTCTGCTTTTTGTTGTTTCTTGCACATTTGCCATGTCCAATCTTGCAAACAAAACTGGGTCAGAACAAGTTAGCCTTGAAATACCAGTATCCAGCAGATGGCATTCTTACTTCAGACTGAATATTGAACTCATTACTTATGTCTAACATTATTATTATTATTATAAAATGAAACTTGATCAGGCTATTTATAGAAATCTGTTCTAATAGGGAAATGAAAGGGACCTCCTCTTTGTGTTATGACATTTATGTCTTGCTTTTCAGGGTTAACATTCCCAGTGCAATGGATTGTGCAAAAGAATAGTGAAATCCACCAAATAGCAAAAATCATGATCATAGTCGTGGAATAAAATCAATTTCGACTACAGTTTACAAAGACAAAACAATATTTGCTTAGTGAAAAAGAAGGTGTGGACATTTGGAAGACTTTCTTACTTTACTGTGACATTAATCCTAATCTGTCATTAGTATCTTGATTACTGATGTTTTGACAGTTACAGTGGACAATTGCATTATAGCAATGGCCCCCCAACCTTTTGAGGGTTCTGTGTAGAGAGGTTTTTGCGTGGACTGGAGGGGGTATGGTTTCGCTATTGCTGCCTGCATACTGTGGATGGGGCTTTGCTTTTTTGTGTGGTCCAGTTACTGGCATGTCATGGCCTGGTGGCTGTCCACAGACCAAGTGTTGGGAACCCTGGCATTATAGGGTATGGGGTATTTTTAATTTTAATCGGGCAGTCAGCCTGATGAAACAGCAAAGAGAGTGTCAAGAATTACGAGTTTAGAAACAAGATTGTATATCCTTTTCTTGGCCTGGCTTATATATCATACTAAGTGTTTAATATACACTGCTCAAAAAAATAAAGGGAACACAAAAATAAGACATCCTAGATCTGAATGAATGAAATATTCTTATTAAATACTTTGTTCACTACATAGTTGAATGTGCTGACAACAAAATCACACAAAAATTATCAATGGAAATCAAATTTAGCAACCAATGGAGGTCTGGATTTGGAGTTACACTCAAAATTAAAGTGGAAAACAACACTACAGGCTGATCCAACTTTGATGTAATGTCCTTAAAACAAGTCAAAATGAGGCTTAGTAGTGTGTGTGGCCTCCATGTGCCTGTATGACCTCTCTGCAACACTTGGGCATGCTCCTGATGAGGTGGCGGATGGTCTCCTGAGGGATCTCCTCCCACACCTGGACTAAAGCATTCCCCAACTCCTGGACAGTCTGTGGTGCAACGTGGCATTGGTGGATGGAGTGAGTCATGATGTCCCAGATGTGCTCAATTGGATTCAGGTCTGGGGAACGGGCGGGTCAGTCCATATCATCAATGCCTTCATCTTGCAAGAACTGCTGACACAGTCTAGCCACATGAGGTCTAGCATTGTCTTGCATTAGGAGGAACCCAGGGACAACCGCACCAGCGTATGGTCTCACAAGGGGTCTGAGGATCTCATCTCGGTACCTAATGGCAGTCAGGGTACCTCTGGCGAGCACATGGAGGGCTATGCGGCCTCCTAAAGAAATTCCACCCCACACCATTACTGACCCACTGCCAAACCAGTCATGCTGGAGGATGTTGCAGGCAGCAGAACGTTCTCCACGGTGTCTCCAGACCCTGTCACGTCTGTCACATGTGCTCAGTGTGAACCTGCTTTCATCTGTGAAGAGCACAGGGCACCAGTGGCGAAGTTGCCAATCTTGGTGTTCTCTGGCAAATGCCAAATGTCCTGCACGGTGTTGGGCTGTAAGCACAACCCCCACTTGTGGACGTCGGGCCCTCATACCATCCTCATGGAGTCGGTTTCTGATCGTTTGAGCAGACACATGCACATTTGTGGCCCGCTGGAGGTCATTTTGCAGGGCTCTGGCAGTGCTCCTGTCCCTCCTTGCACAAAGGCGGAGGTAGCACTCCTGATGCTGGATTGTTGCCCTCCTACAGTCTCCTCCACATCTTCTGATGTACTGGCCTGTCTCCTGGTAGCGCCTCCATGCTCTGGACACTACGCTGACAGACACAGCAAACCTTCTTGCCACAGCTCGCATTGATGTGCCATCCTGGATGAACTGCACTACCTGAGCCACTTGTGTGGGTTATAGACTCCGTCTCATGCTATCACTAGAGTGAAAGCAGCGCCAGCATTCAAAAGTGACCAAACCATCAGCC